>NW_028297116.1:25098692-25113692 GCF_055798465.1 Pogonomyrmex barbatus | reverse complement strand
TGATAACAAACGCAAAAAATTGTTTGAAATCATTTCAAAAATCATTGAGAATAAGATAGTTAAATATATAAAATAATAATTAAATAAAAGTATATGTAAAAAAAAATTTGTCTGAAATAATTCGCTTCATCCACTAAGAAATATTATATTTCTTAAATTAATATTAAATTAATATTATATTTGTAAACAAATTACACATGTAAAAATTTTTAGATAATTCGTAAATATGCGCTTTATTCGAAAGACAGTATTTATTGTGACATATGCTGTTACTAACATATCTTTCAATAAATACGAAATCTTTTATATCATAACATTGTTTGATATGTCAAATATAAAACAATTTTACAGAATGTTACATTAAAAAATTTTGTATTATATTACAAAGAACAATTATTAAACAATCCACCTGGTACGAACGTAATAAATTAAAATACATTGCATTTAATAATTTTTGAAATAGTCACGTTTATAACGATTAATCTTGCTATTATATTTCTAACAAATCTAACACTGAAACATGTAACAACCTATTTAAATCTGATCTTTAATCATCCGTTTATAATAATCCCGTTAAAAACTTTCTATGACTACATGTCGTTATATAAATCTTTGTCTCTTCGTCCGTTGATTCTGATCTTGAAGCGTGATACCTATGACATTTTCAAAGAAATAATTTCATCCTATTGAAATCGAACCTCGACATATATTTTGTTCATTCTCTTATATATATATATATATATATATAGAGAGAGAGAGAGAGAGAGAGAGAGACAGTATTTACTTTACAGTTAAATGACAGATAACCGCGCCGATTTTTTATGAAGGGAAATCGACGGAAGCAGTCGTATGGAAATAATACACTCTTTGCTCTGACTGCCACGCACCTGGCATGATCAAAGTCTAATGTTCTTTTTTGTCTTCGGTAGATGCTTCCTTACGCACCATCTCGGCAGACTCTATGACTTCAAAACCTTCAGAGGATGAAGTATCGGTGATCGGACTCGCAGCTCCAGATGCTGACGATTTCACTTCCGCTTTCGCAATGGAAGTTGATGCGACAGGCACTGTCCTGTCTTCCGATACTGCGATTCAACATAAAATTGTTCCTTTTATTACATATCCGGCTCCACAAAGAAATATTATATTTTAACATTTCGTGCAATTTAGTAGATAACTAAATATCCGTAATAAAAGTCAAACGATCAGTATGGTATAAACATGGTGCAGCGCGCACAACTGTAAGTCAAACCGCAGCTGTAAACAAACTGATTTCCAATGTAGCGCTCGCACGCGTGTTAAAACGATTATCGATTATCCGAGCCACGAACGCGAAACGAGAGGTGAAATTAAAAGCCCAGAAAAATAATCAGTGCTAGTTGGATTGTTCGAATTGAAATACGATCGCGAGGTATCGCATGCCAAACTATGTAGGCGCTCCAAAGCGATGAGTGTCAGTGACATAGGATCTACAAAGTGCTCATTCAAAACTTTAAACCGGTGAAACGCGCGCGTTTTGCGAGCTGGCACGCGTAATCATAGAATTATTGACGATTACGATACGTTATACGATATCTCAAAAATTACTCGAGCATATTTCTTTGATATTTCCCCGCCCAAGGATCATTTTTCTATCAGCCTTTCTGGCATATGAGTAAACCTTTTTTTCATCGTTCCCAATAATATGTAAGTTTTAATATACTTCATGAAATGAAACTCGCTCGCTGAAGCACAAGCGTCATACAGAAAAGAGTTTTTCTTCCCTATCCCTCTATCACAATTGGAATAAGTATATACAGGTACGATTAAATGCATTGTTTTAATTTGTTCTTCTACAGATTTATAGAAAAAGTACGTTGGGTATCGAAATTCGATCAAATATACAATATCCAATGGCACGTTTAACTCTTTTACGATAGAAAATAAAATTTTACTTGTGATCTATTTTCACAATTTCTACGTAAAATACACACACACACACACACACGCACGGGCGCATGCGCGCACGCACACATACATATACGCACAAATTCCTAGATAGAAGTTGATTCAATCTATAATTAATTTAAATTTAATTAAAAAATTAAATTATAAAATTGTATTTAAAAATATAGCTGGCATATTACTAATTAAAATCAAAAAAAGTTATTTTATCTCATTTGTAAATAAGAAAAAGACGTCATGATCAGTGAATTAATTATGTTAATAGTTGAGAAAGATCGCTAATAATTGTTTTATGCCCAGTGGTATAGTACAAATGATAAAGCTTTTCTGAATGTTGTGAAAAATTTACTCAAATATTCAATGATTCGTTTAGTGATTTCTCAACCAGTAATTCCGTAACAATGTAATACAAACAAAAAAATATTAAAATCTATGATATACCCGGAACAGAATCGTCTTGACGAACAGTCGTCGTTGTCATAGATGCTTGCTCAGTATCGGCATTTGCATGCTGCATCTCCAGATCGTTAGATTCTGAATCAAGCTGAGAAAGCTCAGTGATATAGTTTTGCTGTGTCTGCTCAGTTGTAGGCGTCGATGGGTTCGGACTCGGCGAAAACGAAGACGAAGGCGAGGGTGAGGCTGAGGGTGTCGCCGACGACTCCGGACCCGGAGTGGTTGGATTCGTGCTGGGCGTCGCTGGTTGCGCCTGAGGCTGAGCGTGATTACGAAACAGAAGCTGCTGAAGCTGTGCCTGCTGCAGAATCACTGGTAGTTCGTAGTGATGGAAGAAGTACAGCATCGAGTGCTGAAATAAAAAAAAAAACCGTAAAATGTATCTATAATACATATAATATATATGTCTATAATGTGTGTGTGTGTGTGTGTGTGTGTGTGTGTGTGTGTGTGTGTGTGTGTGTGTGTGTTGCAAAAGTTGAAGATAGTCGTTTCTCACGTGTCTCTTTCGCAGGTTTACCATTGAAGAAATCGGAAACAAGAATTCACCTAGCGAGATATATCACGCAAAACGGCTCTATGTACTCGTTTGTCCTCGCGTATGTGACTCTGTGTGCCGTCCGCGCCTAGCAAATTTATATGGAAATTTACCGAATTCGTTCTATATCAGCGCTCTCTTTCTCCGCAATGGCTCAAGCTCTGTCTCTATACGCAGATCAGTATCGATCATAATACTGTCGTAACGATCATAGCAACGCGAAATTTCTCTTTACGCGTACTGCGAAATCAAATTTTCTATATCAAAAAATTGTCTATTAGATAATTTAGAAATGTCTCTCGATTAAACCAACGCATGTAGTTGAAATTATTTATAGAATTGAATAACAAATTGCAACAATAAGAACCAATCGTTTTTATCTAGATACTTTTCAAAATTAAAGAATCTAACGCGAAAAAATAATATGGAAGTAAGAGTAAAGGTAAGGGTAAGAGTGGCGAGCGGATGAAAGGAAAGAAAAATCTTGGATATGGAAAATAGATATCTCGAGTCCGGGCACCTGTCGACGACGCGAAGGAAATGGTATTCCCGATGATTCGTCGGTAAGAGCGGAACAATTCCGCGTCGTTTAAGAAAAAGAAAACTGACGGAAAGATTGGCGAAAAACAGAAATGGATCCCAAGATGGATAGGAAAGAACGATAGAAGAATGGAGCGAAGAAATGATTGCGGGAGTAGGAGCGGGGACGAAATCTCGGTATATCGAGTTTTCATTTGGCGGATAATCAACGCCAATGACACCGATATCGAATCGGCGATATAATCATGCCGCGGGGCTAATCGGCTGAACTCTGACCTACAGCAACAGCCGGCGAGAGCTTTGCCATCCGGGAATCAAAACGATTCTCGGGCCGACGTGCCCCCGGGGCTTTTCGAATTTTGCTGTTGCGCGGTATTTGTGAAACTCGTTGCCAGGAAATAATTGTCGCTCGTTAAACGATCGATCATGTTAACGAACCTGTAACCCGCTTGTCGGGCAAAGACTGTCATCAGTTCATCGACGTAACAGCTTAAGCCACGGTCTATTTACGAAGCATATATTCAATAACGTTCTCAAATATGCCAATCATTTTGCCCGTGCTTTCAAAAAGTCGCTACAGTCTAAAGTCATGAATATGTCACATTCTAAAATCATTAATTCATTTTATGGCAAATTACTCATCAAGGAAGGACATGCAACTTTTATCTTTATATATCTATATTTTATCTATATATTTTCATCTATGTATTTTTATCTATATATTTTTACTTTTATCTATATTTATAATATATCTATATTTATAATTTTATCGAAATCGAACTACATAAATCTTTCTTAAATTAGATTAGAATTCTGAAAATGATCGACAATAATAAATGTTCAACACAATCGAATGGCAAATGCGACGTAATAATATAATCTTTTTCCCCAGCGTGTAATGATGCAGCATCGTGATGCATTTACACCTTTTATCGAGTGAATTAACCACTCCATTAAACTTTAATGGTATTCAGTTTTTACGCGTGAAATGTACACAGTACATATCGAATGTAGTTATTAACGTAGTGGCTATCTATCGTAACGCCATTATAATAATACCTGTTAATACGGCCATCGCGATCATCTAATTATAAGTTATTGCGTTATCAAAGTACGCTCTCCAATCAGATTACCCACCGTATTATTGGCATAGCAGGCAAATTTGTTTCTAAAATTCCGGCGGCTTATAGCAAATGTTCTACTACAATCGATCGTTCTACTACAATCGATTCGTCGTAACCCGATAGATACTTCACTTAAATGTGGAGGGAAACGTATAGCTATAACGTATAGCTATAAAAAAATGATTGTTGTCGAACATAATTATACGCAAAAAAAATAATAAAAAGATCTCTAGTATATCAATTTTGTCGCAAATGTGAAAAAATGTGCTAATTACCAGCGAGAACAATAAAAATCCATTTCGCACATAAAAACAATAGTAGCGCATACAATGATAAATAAAAATAATACGAAAGTTAAAAATGAGCAAAGTTTGATCGAAAGCAACATATTTTCTAATAGAATAAAACCAAAGGGAAATGATAATATTCCATGGTTGCCTTCTTAATGGAAGAAATGAGACACGCCCTTCTCGACACGAGAACGAGATTCCCGCATTAAAATATTCTTACACGCGTTTGTATATGGGAACCAAGAAGCCGCATTAAATTATTTCTATCGATCGAACTGTCAGGAGCATTGTGTCCTGGTTGCGTTTACGTAACTTAAGTTTGAGCGATGGCGGCTTTAGGCTATCCAGCCAAGCGACCACGGTCGTGGCATGGCTCGTTCTTCGTTCTGCTATCGTTGCTGTCAATCGCAGGATTCTCAACGGTAGCCAACGGGATCGCATACAAAATATTACGCTCCCATTTTCCCTCATCTATCTCGACCCTGATTCCTAAAGGCGGAAGTGCAAACTCGCATCACAGATCTAACTTATATCTTTTACTCTGTATATGGAACTGAGATATAGTTATAATCAATAACAAGAAATACCATATGTTTCATATGGATACACACGCTTGTATACACATAATATATATCTAGAAATGATAGAGCACATCTCCAAATACCTTGCTACACTCCTACACAGAAAGAAAGACTTCTTTACATTTGGTATTTCTATGTATTTAACTCAAATACAAGTTTATATGAAACATTTGTTTTATTTGAATAAAAATATTGTTGCTTCGTTGCATTAAATCATATATTTTTTGATTGAAAAAACATAATTGTTTAAATTCGTTTCGATGAAATAATATTTTCTTTGATTATATTAAATATTGTTCAATGAAATAAAACATTAACCTGCAAGCAATATGCGGCATCGCCACCAAATGGACGCGGCGGAATTTTATTTCTCATAAATAAAAGGTAGAGTATAGAGTATAGAGGATAGAGTAAAAGATGCGATATTATGAGACCACGGCTGCATTTAAGAAATACGACAGTTGTACAACAAGTTGAGTAATTCGTTAACATAATTGGTCTAAATTTAGGGATCTAACCAGAAAAACCAATAACACATGAGCGCTCGTCGATTGCTTGTTCCGCTGAACGCAGCTCATTTCAATCATTTTTAGTGAAGCAGATTTTTTTTTTCAAGACGAGTAAAAATGAATATTGCACCGAAATGCAATATCTCCAGATGGAAAATTCTAAGATGAAGCTAAATAAATGTCAATTTTCATAATATAATTATTAATTAAGATGATCAAAAAATTATAGATTAAGATAGAGATTAAGATTTTTTAGTCATTTTTTACACAACTTAGTGTCATCTAGAATTTTTATTATCATTACATATATTATTGAAATTATAATACGTCGTGTGTGTGTGTGTGTGTGTGTGTGTGTGTGTGTGTGTGTGTGTGTGTGTGTGTGTGTGTGTGTGTGTGTGTGTTAAATGAAATGATACAATATTTCTACTGAAACTATTTAAATACTATTTAAATACTATTTAAATAAGTAATAACATTTTAAATAAAAAAAATATTCTCTTTCATGTAAAAATTTTATTATTTGAATAGTCAAACAATTATATTTGTTAATTTAAGCAATGAATTGGTTGGACTATTTCAAAGAATAAATTTCATTGGATTTAAGAAAATTTATTAAGTCTAAAGAAATATTTCTCTCTCATAGCAACTGTAAACACGCATAATGCTAGGATATCTCTTCATGCGGATGAAGTCCCATTCAAGTTTATTCGTGAATCTTGATGAATGAATTAATATCTCTGATTAATTATTAACAAAAATCACAAAAGCTAGAGGACTTTTCTATTTCGATATAACTTGTTTTACTTGTTCACAAAAGGTGCGTCACTAATTAGATCCTATTTGTGTTTTTTCATTATTCTGTGTAAAAAAATATTAAGATATGGTTATCAAAAATGAATAATTTACGAAATATATTTTGTATTTTTTTTACATCAGAATATGATAGAGAAAAGTATAACATATCTCGTAAACTACTGACTTATTGATAACTGTACTTTATAATGTACTTTTATATTCATAACAACTAGAGGAATTATATTATGTAACGAAAGTCATGTACAGTCCATATGTAATTAAAAAAAATGATGACTATAAAAAAATATCGACAGGAGTTCTATCTGCGAATGAATTAATATTAAAATAACGCGGCTTCGTCGAAATCTTATAACTTTTGAAATCTTTTTCCATATTTTCGATATTTTTAAGATATTTGTTTGAGTCATTTAAAATATCCACCTTATATGTATGTGTACATATAGGTGTAACTAAAAGATATAATCAAACCTTGGAGGCACATTTCTCCCATCTAAAGTATGAAAATATAGACATTTTATAGACATAGACATAAATTCGGAAATGGTTTCTTGTAAAGATATTTTGAAAATTGTCAGAATAATCAAAAATCACAAATAATTCATAAGACCGTACTGTGAAAAACTGCAACACAATTCAAAATACTTCAGAGATAAATTAGCATATTCGAAAGTTAAAACAACGATAAGTTAAAGCTTGTATCCGTATCGATAGTAAACAGTTTGAATAGTTTTTATAAAATCCTAGCTATAAATATCTTATGAAACCACAGACTTTCTAATTTTCTAACATATGCTGTTCTATATTTCTTAATGTATTTTTGCTTTTAATAATCAAAATTATCAACAATAATAAACATCAATAAAAGTTATTGACAATGAATGACTTTATAAATAACAATAACAAATCTATAACCTATTTTGAATCTATGTTTATATAAAATGTTTTATATAAAATCTTGTAAGTATATAAGAAATATATTTCCCAAAGTTTGATCATATCTTACATCCTGTAACACGCACCGCACGCACACACACGCGCGCGCGCCACACACACACACACGCACACACACACACACACACACACACACACACACACACACACACACACACACACACAGCGCGCGCAAATATTTTCTTACTTTTGAATAATTAAATGTAACATTTTTAAATAACTAGCGTATTTTTCAATTATTTCGACTTTTTTATACACTTTCAGTAAATTTTGTAATTCAGCAAAGTTTTATATTTTTAACATTAATTAATGTAATGTAGAAACAATGAAAAAGATTAATATTGCAGATGTGCGTTTCATTTATCAAAGCTACATTGAACGATAAATTTGTATCTCCGAAATTCTCTCTTTAATGCTTCAATTCAAATGTGAGTTATATGAAAAGTGTAACATTATTAAATTTTGATTTACTCTTACTTCCCAATGCATACAAAGTTTGATTAATAAGTTTTTAAGAACGATTATTCAAAGATGAACATAATTGTACAATAATCTCTCATAGATCTAAAAGTCAAATATCGTTTAATCAACTGCATTCATGCAAAATACTTAAACAGAAAGGAAAGAGAAAAGATATCTATGACACAATTTTTAAAAGTAGCTCAATTGTTGGATAATTTTTTTTTTGCTAAACTTAGATCGACTATATCTAAAGTATTCGCAAGTAGGTCACGGAATATTCGTGATCAATGTCCGTTTCAATGAAGAAGAGCAATTTTTCTTGGGAAAACTTTTCTATTCCCGTGGGAGCTTTTTTCGCTCGCGGAGACGATTATTTCACGATCCGACAGTGTGCCACTTTACTTTAATCCCAAAAAATACTGCATAAATATTTGTTGTCTTACGAAGTATTCACATTCGCACAGTTTTACCAATTTATTCCCGACTGTATTCTTAATTGATCATACCTCGCGAGTTTATATCGCGATAAGCGAATCAAATAGAGACATAGAGTAACGAATCAATAGATTTCGTGTCATTTCTCGTTTACGCTTAAAATGAAAAGATAATAAGATACACAATGCATTCACCTGTATAAAGAGCCACGAGGTGACTAGCGCTAAACTGCTGTACTGTCCATTAAATCGATAGTGGTACGCATAGAAAGAGAAGTGATATAAGTAGAAGAATCTGAAACAAACAGCATGTACGATTCGTTACATGTAGAAAGACATATCATCTGAAATGAAAAGTAGCAATGTAGTAATTTTAAAATTAATAATGAAACACGAACTTTGGTATCGCTCAGACTCAGAGTGATAATCGTTATCACGAATACACATCACAATGACATGAATAAATAGCGAATTAAAGCGCCGCAATAAAAATGTAAAATTACGAAATGCAGTGGGATTTATCCGCCGATGTACGCCGATAATCTCTAAAATCCGTAACAACATCAAGCCACTTAACAGGTTACATAACGTAACGATATACGTGGCACGTTCCCACCCCGTGGCAACAATATGGACGAACTATCGATCAGATCATATCGAGTTTCAGCCTATTGAAATATCGAGGGTGACGCGTTGCGCGGCTAGCGGCTATGCGCGCCGTTATTACATCCGAAAAAAATATCGTAGGTAACGCAATATATCGAGCGTTATCGAGATATAGTGACACGCGCAATTCTCATAAAAAGTAAAATAAAAACTGTCGAATGTTGCAAACAATTTTTCGACCAGTATGCAAGCATGAATACAGTATCGGTACTTTTTAAGTAATCGATTGTGAGTGATTAGTTCTTCTTGCGAATTAATCAGTTTCATATTGTTTACCAAGATTCATCAGATTCATCAGATAGATAAAACGAAGGTAACATTCAAATTTCTTTATAAGATTTCTAACTAATCGTATGATGCAATTAAAAGGTATTTAAACTTATTAACTTTTCAATCTTTTGTAGTCCTAAAAATTATAAAATTACTCTTTCATCG
The DNA here is from genome assembly GCF_055798465.1 of Pogonomyrmex barbatus. Classification (NCBI taxonomy): domain Eukaryota; kingdom Metazoa; phylum Arthropoda; class Insecta; order Hymenoptera; family Formicidae; genus Pogonomyrmex; species Pogonomyrmex barbatus. The sequence goes on along the minus strand of NW_028297116.1, from coordinate 25,103,943 downwards.
CAACATTGAAGCTAAATCCATCTTTTACGATAGATAAAACGTCTAGTATTTACTTTCCATCTCTTAATCTTCTCTTAATTAAATTATTTGTTACGCTATTTCCTAAGCCGCTTTTCAGTCACAAAGCAAAGCAGATTCCTTTTTCGTGATCATTTTTTTACATACTTGTCAACCAGACTATTTGCCAGATTCGCCCAATTATTAAATTCAACTATAAGCAATTATTTCGGAAGTTAAAAAATACAGAAGTTAAATTGAAAAATTCATCATTTGTTAGGATTACAATTACGCAAGAATAAAATAAATTTTATTCGCTACTTCGCTATTTTCATATTCTAAATAAAAAGAAGCGCAAGCATATCTATTTTTCATTGCAAATCTCCGCTGATGAACGCCGTTTGGATGATGAAGGAAGGGATTGTAATCAAGTGATTTTTATGAGGAGCTGTTACGGGGTCGCCAATATTTACGGATCAAGGCGGAGTTGAGGCAATGCCATCTTCCTTAACGAAGAAAGAAAAGTGACCAGCAGAGGTGTGGTGAAGAATGATAGAAGAAGAAGAAGTTCGGATTTTTAGGTATATCCCTTCAATAAATACGACGACTAATTTTCTAGAGTATATGACGAACTTTTAGCGTCTGAATCAACTCGTATATTGGATTCGTGTATCATAAATTATTACGATATATCTATTAAATAATATGTACTTTACATTTGTAAACATGAAAACATTCTTGCGATAAGAATATGTATCGCTTAACGCTATCAGAAAGATTACAAACAGATTATTATCATAGAAAGAATTAATAGTACATAATCAAGTTAAATTAGATTTATAATAATGTACAAAATTCCCCAGTGTAATGTAACAGGAAGATAAGAAAAGATAAAAAATAATTAGCAATCGTAATAAGATGTTCAGCAATAATTAAGAAGGTAGTTAGATACATACGCACGCGTCCATGCATCCACGAAATTTAATAAAAAGCGTCAAGATTCGCATATATTTCAACAAAAAATATATAATACAGTTAAAAATTGAGAATCTCTGTTTCTAAATCGCGATAAAATCACTTATGTTTAAACAGTACATACATAGAATGCATTTGTGCATCCGAAATCTTACGATGTATAAATTTATATACGGCGGGCATTGGTTCGTAAACGTTTTGCATTACGTTTTACGACACTGCCAGTCGTAAAGCACAGTTTAGGCGGTCGATGCATCCCATTTTCGTTTGCGACGACACAATCCAGACAAACATCCAATAAAACCCGACCACGGGGTTTTGTTGAAATCAGAAAAGATCAACGAAATATCATTAAAGCCTTGCTTTCTTTTATTAATATAAATTAGAATCATTATTTATCGTTGAAAATGTTTAAGTTAAACATTCGTTATTTTTCAATGTAATATTAATAAAAAATATATTATTACATTTATATGATAGAATATTAATCATCAGGCAATTCATCTAACTCACACACAATAATAAACGGCTTAATTAATTAAAAATCTATAATTTTCATGACACAAAAATTATCCGAAATATAGTGATAAATTGTCTAAAAGATTGCGTTTATATAAAAAAGAAAGATGATTTTATGCCTAGAATAGTTGAAAGAATCGCGACAAAATAAAAGATGGAATGAAGGAGGATTGGCAGAGGGATGAGAAAGAATGCGCCACCGAAATCCTATGTTACGTATTCCGGGGACATAAGCTCTAAAGTGTCCCACACATTCATTCGGGAACCGCAACCATCCAAGGACGATTCATACGTCTTTTCTATTCGAAAAAGGGGTGGGCAAAGAAGGAGCTGGAGACTCTCCAAACGCATTCTGAATTCATTGAATAGTGCTACCCCACCGAAGAATTGCAGAGGTTATTTTTGGACTTCAAGCAAACTTTGGACTCCAACAAGTTCTAAGCAAATCGTCCAGTGCAATCGACGATCTTTTTGTACTACATACGTAATCATAATTCCAATTAATGGCGGAAATCGTGATAATAATTATCATTCGATTGCAATTCGATTAATAGCACGAATTGATAGCACGAAATCGCTTTATCGATTATCGTATTCACTGTAATGATGTATTAGCATTTGCATTATACATTGCTAAAAATAAAATCTTTTACTACTGGATATTTATAGAAAATCTATTACATAAAAATATATGTGTATTTAAAGAAGATGAATATTTTAATAAATTTCTTTAAATATTTAATACATACAGAAAAAATGGTTTACGTTTATGTCTTTGCTGTAAATGTGACGTACACAAAAAAAGAACTGTTACCTTCGAAAATTCACGTCATAGTTCGGAATGGTCATAAATTTATGCTTATTATAGCTTCTTTACATCGCAAATCGTACTAAAGAATATTCTCTAGGGCATACTCCATCTTATCCTTACTTTTAGCCAAATGCAGTTCGTAACAATCAGCTTTGGCATACACAGATTTACAATGTGAGAAATACCGAAGATAGTATCCAAAAAGAGGATATGGAAAAAATCCAATAAATATTACATTTCAAAAATCGCATTCTAATTAAGAAAAAGATTAATAAATAATCAGATTAATATGTATTAATCCTAACCGTTATTAATTTATACACATCTTGTAATTATCTTGTAATTATAGTTACAGTGATACTGACAAATATTATAAATAATACAATTAAATTGTTTTTATCATCACAAGTTCTAGTAAATTAAGCTTGTAACAAAACAAAATAATTTGATGTAAGTAAGGTAAGCTATTTTTATATAAAAATTTTAGATCAATACTGTTGTGTTTAACACACCGCCCGGGAAAAAAAGTTTATATCTAATTATATATAATTTTGTAGATCTAATTATGTATGGATTTTGACCTAATCTAATTATATATAAATAGATAAAATTGTTTATGATTATATAGGAACAGATCAAATTATGCATACTTATAACGACAAAATTACGGTTGCGTTTCGATATTGACTGTTAGTACTGAAAATCTATAATATATGTGACATAAAATACCCTTACAGAAAATAAGTGAAAAAAAAAATGAAAAAATGAAAAAATATGAGAGAAAGTGATGAAACATTTTTTATCTCGTATTGTCGCATGTTTCTAAAACCGATCATCCATCCATTTGGAGATCCTGCTCGATGCTGCTTAACCTATTGGGATGAAAGCTGCTACTGAAATAATTAAATAAGTGATTACGGGATGTCTGCTTAAAATATGATAGATCTGGTTAATGAATGTTACTATATTGTATAAATATAGTCGCAATTTTAAAATCTCGATTGCATATGTAATTCTTGTAGATAATTTAATTACATGTATAGAGCCCTGAACCTATATTATGTTTAATATGAATCATTATTGTTACGAAAATGTTTATAAATTGTTGTATATATTTGTTGTATATATTTTATTTACTTATTAATGAATTTGTTAATAACTTTATTAAGTGTATGGGAAATATTTTTCTTATTTAGTTATATTATAGTTAATTAAGAAAAATGATTAATAATGTTATTTCAATATTTATTCATTAAAAATGACTTAAAAATGACGATATATTTATAACGATAATATTTCGTAACAAATATTACATTTATTTATTATACATTTATTACGTCATTATTTAGTACACTGACGAATGACGAGAAATGATCTTAAATCATCATCATAATGATGTCATCTTGCTATTTGGGTATATATAAGATATATATATATATATATATATATATATATATAGTTTAAAATTATTTATATTATTATTATTTAAAAATGTATAATTATATCTAATTATATATATATAATTAGATATAATTACACATTTTTAAGTACAATTAGATCAAGTTTTTAATCCATTTTTGTAGTAAATATTAAAAACTAATATATATTTTTATAAGTATATTTATTTATATTAATATTTATATTTATAAATATTTATATGAACAATCTCATATATAAAATATTAAGTTTTTCGTAAAAGAAACAAAATAAATTGTAATTATATTAAACTTAAAATTTTCTTTAAGGATCCTTTATCCTTTATATTTGATTGAAATTATGTGTTCGTAAATTGTGTGTATTCGTATATATGTATACGTATATGTATACGTATAAATCGTACAATAATTAAACTCGTAATATCTCGAAAATGTCTCTCGTTTAAATGTTATTATTTATATCTAATTTGATGCATCATAATATATGTATAAATTTTTATATAATTTAATGTAATATAATATAATTTATATCTTTTTATTTGAAAAAGAAATATAGTTTTATATAATTCAACTTGAAGTTGTAAGCATTTTGATATGATCATTTCTAATTAGATATAAACTTTTTCTTCGAAAAAAATTTCAATATAATTTTACACAATTGTACATAGAATTATTAATATTTTGATATACTTACATATAATCAGATATAAAGTTTTTACCTGAAAAAAATTTCAATATAATTTCATATAATTTGACATGGAGTTATAAATATTTTGATATAATTACATATAATTAGATCTAAATATTTTATCCAAAAAGAATTTCAATATAATTTTATATGAAATTATAAATATTTTGATATAATTGCATATAATTAGATATAAATTTTTTACCCGAAAAAAATTTTAATATAATTTGTAATATTAATAGATCTCTAATATGATATAATTATATATAATTAGATATAAACTTTTTTCCCGGGAGTATATTTTTAAAGTAATCATTATACCCGATTAATGGCGCAACAAAAATAAAAACAAAAATAAAACTGTCGCTTATCCAAAAAAATTTGCTCGCTTTTTATTCCGATGAACAGTATCTTTCGAAAATCGCTTAGTTTCACACAAGCGAATAAACGAAGAAAAATGAAAGAAACGAAAGAAAAAAGAAAAAGAGTAGAAGAATCCCGTAGTGATGTTCAAGCGAACAGAAGAGGGTTGCGCTTTAACGGCGGTGGTACAGGATGGAAACAGGAAAACGGAGAGGGTGTAGCCGTCTCCATAACTGTACGGTCCACTCGGCTAACGTAAGTATATTGTCAATCAATCCATGGTATAAAAGCAATCTGAGCTTCGGACGACGGGGGGTGGTGGGATCCCGCGGGGCGTAAACGGAAACCGAAGGACTGAGGAAGGTGATGGAAGAAAGGTAAGTGCAAACAATTCCCCACGCGTTTCGAAGAAAAGGAGGGAGGATGATAAGAAGGGGGGATGGGAGAGGGAGGGAGGGAGAG
>NW_028297116.1:24499032-24605021 GCF_055798465.1 Pogonomyrmex barbatus | reverse complement strand
CGCACGCACGCACGCACGCACGCACGCACGCACGCACGCACGCACGCACGCACGCACGCACGCACGCACGCACGCACGCACGCACGCACGCACGCACGCACGCACGCACGCACGCACGCACGCACGTATATATACATTACATATTATATTTATATTTGTAATTTTAAAAGATGAGTGTGTATATGTGTGTGTGTGTGTGTGTGTGTGTGTGTGTGTGTGTGTGTGTGTGTGTGTGTAAGTATCTCTCCAATTTACAAATAATGCATTAGTAATAATCGGTATATATCGTCCGGGCATACATATTTTTGCCAGTAACGTCAGACGCTTCTGATTATAATTTTTATGAGTACCATCCAAATAGACGCTTCTGATTTTTATTATTCGAATCATACTGTAATATTGTAAGACACGCGATGTTTATGAGTTCAAAAAAAGATAATTTTTATTTTACTTATGTCTTACAATAATTTTACAATAATTCTTAGAGTATAATATTAAATATGCTATCTTAGAGAATTATGCCGCACTGACAGCATAATGACTGACTCTTCCGAGCTTTTCGTATTCTTCGTGTCTTATATAGGACTTGAAAACAATAGAAAGTACAAAGTCGAAATAGAAGGTCTGAAGGTTTAGGGATAAGAGATAGAAGTCTTAGGTGTCCAGACTTTACATTAGATTTAGGAATTTAGGGAGATAAGAGATAAAAGTCTTAGGTATCCAAACTTTACATTAGATTTAGGAATTTAGGGAGATAAGAGATAAAAGTTTTAGGTGTCCAAACCTTATATCTCCCCCCTTATTTTAAAATTTGAGATATATTCAAATTTTGGTGCGAATTAATCTTCTTACCACATCAGAGTCCAAGTTCGGGTTCACTGGTGGTGTGCAAGAGGAATAGGTTACGTGTTGAGTTGGCGCACGATTGCTAAAGCTACAATTATTATAATAGTTTCTGAGCAGCTGTTTGACTAAATTAATAATGCTTGAGAAAAGATCGATTTTATATAGAAATACAAAGAGGATAGAGCCAAGGGCTATATATCCTGATAGATGAAGATAAAACATAAATTTTTCTTTCCACGTAATTGTCCTGTGATGTTCAGCTATTCGATCTGCAACGTTAGCGAGTTCTTCTAAAGTTTTACCTAGCGTTTGTAAGCGCTGGGGGGTCAATATGTGTTTCTTTTACTATATCCATAGGTATTTCAGTTAGTTTATATTTTTCTAGAGTTTCGTTAATTATCTTTTGATCTATTAGGTGAATCGTTTTATGAATTTCTATTTTATCTTTAATTAAGTTCTCTGATTTCAATGTAGCTGTGTCGGAAATTGCTGTACATTCAGGTTCTAGGTGAAATATAAAATTTTGAAAAATCTTAGCGCTACGCAGTTTTTTATCAGGACAAAGTATATGCAAAGTTTTTTCTTTTGGAGCGATACCAATCCAGTCTTGGTTGGTGTAAAGTTGAATCTACAAAGTATTTTGAATTTGTATATACTTCGTTGTACATTTCTCGGTTTCATGTTTCGTTAATATTTCTGTTAAACAATTATCCTTTATTCCTGTTTTATAGTCGGGATAAGTTCTTTTTAATAATTGATATTTCCCAAAATCTTTTGCCTTAGTTAATTCTAACTCATTAATAGGCATAAAGGTTATTCTGAGTGAATCGATTAAAATTAATCTTTGAGTTGTATCTATGATGGATTGCTTCCACCATCCATGTCTAGGGAGTGAAATGACTTTGGTAAGTTCCAATTTTTTCTCCTCAACTAAAAGGATTAGCAATTGTATAAATATACAATTTCGGTATACGTTTTTCGGTTAGAACTATCGATATCTCGCTTATATCAATGAAAGTGGTATAATGTATTTCGTCTAATGGAGTCGGGAAATTATCTATATGTTTATGCGCTCTTAGTGTGTTAAATAATTCCTTGGGTGATAGAACATATGGCTTTACAGTTGCGTGCCTCCCGTCTACAATTAACTCTTCTGCTCTTTTAATTTCATCGACTAGTTTTCTTAATTCGTCGTCTAAATCAAGGAGTATTTCGTCAATCCAAATATTTGCTTCATTGGTCTGGCTTAATGCTTTGAGGCGGTTGAAACTGTTCGTTCATTTGTTCGATTTTGACGTTATATCTAATATTTTACCGTTTAGTCGTTAGCGATCTGAGAATTATACTAGTCTGATTCTTCATATATTATATAACGGTTTTTTGATTGGTATACAACTTATCTAATTCATGATTGTAATACGCAGCATCGGTATCTGCTAGAGTGCCAAATAAAGTTTTACTTACTTCGCCTACAAAGTCAAATAGTGCACGTTTTTTCCTTATTTCTCGCCTAGTTTTCGTTTGTCTACGGTAACCGGCTAGATATAACACGTTTTCTATGTCGTTCGCTACCTCGTCGAATTGTTCCATTCTTTTATCAATACGTTGTTTGGAGGAGCATGTCCATTCCTTATCCGCTATCGTTGAAAGGCATTTCTCTGATAATCTCGCATACATATTCTTAAGTACACTATAGTTTTTCTCTAATTCTAACAAATCGTATCCTATAATTATCTTCCATTGTTCGTAATACATTTTAATTTTGGCTAATGTTTCTAGATAAATGACTTCATTATTGTCCAGTCGCGCTATCTTATATTTCTCTTCTCCGTTAACGCAATGATATTGGTGGATCGTTAAGAGAACCAATGCCAGAATGACTCGTCTCAAGCTCATCCTAGTTATCTGTAATGAAGGATTTGATATCGCTTCTATGATATTATTTTGTTTCCATATTTTTTCTAATATGGTAGGTAATGAAATTATCGGACCACAGGGAAAGGACTTTTCCATTGTGGCTCGAATGATTTGGCATTGAAATTCTTTACAAGAATTAGATCGTTAATATCAATGGGTGCATAGGTTTTTAAAGGTAAATTAGAATCTTGGTAATCGCATATGCTAATGCGTGCTTCTTCTAATTTATTTTCATGTTATATATGTAAATTTTCTATTTGTTTCTGGAGGGTTAGTTTCTCATCTTCTTCACTGAAGATGTGATTAGATTCCCTGCCAAATTGTAATTCATAAGGTGTCTAACCCGTAGTTTTGTTAATCGTACAATTGTACGTGAGCATTGCTTGGGGTAGTATCATATCCCATTGTTCGTTTATATAATGGCGTATGTATTCTGTTCTGTGAGAATTATGTGATCTTTCATTTTTTCCTGTGGATGGTAAATGGATGTGAGTGTGTGTTTGGAATTCATTAGAAGTAAACGCCAAAGCGTTATCAGTGAGAAGTTCTTTAGGTTTTCCAAAATATCTTAGCCATGATTGCCATAATGCTTTTATAATGGCTGCGGTCGACTTATCGACCAGAGATTCCACTAAAATATATCGCGTAAGGTAATCTTGTATGACCAAAATGTAGCGATTTCCTTTTTTTGTCGTTTCGAAAGGACCCATGATATCTAAGGATATCTTTTCATTTGGGGCACGTGGAATATCGGGCGAGGAATATATATATGATTTTTGAGTCCCGGATTTGTTAAATTGACATGCTTCGCATTTGTCGATAAATTCTTTAACATCTATCGTTATGTTAGGCCAATTATATTTCTGTCTGATTTTTTGAAGCGTTTTCTCTTTCGAATAGTGTCCGCCTAAAATGCCTGCGTGTGCTTCCGATATGATTTCGTTCTTATTTCTTATTTCTAGAAAGTATTTAGAAATGTAGATATACAACTTTTCTCCTAAGTAATATTCATCGATAACTGCCAGTAGTTTAGTGATTTCTTTTTGGTCATGTATTATATTTACATGATGATCGTCTTCTGAGAGAAAAAATGCAATTGTATGCTCAGTTGTCAATGAGTCGCGTGAGGTGCAATATAAATTTTTTTTTCTCTTGTAGTTTCCGGTGGAGTCTCGATAAAAAGTATTGTTTTATTAATTGGCCTTCCGACTTGATTCTTTATTATTATTTGCTTTCTCACGTTGGGTTTTGAGGATGACGGAACGGGTGATTAGAGGTTAGATAAAGACTTGTTTCTTGGATTCTCGTGAGGTAGAAGGTCAGTCGTAGGTGTTGGTACAGTAATTTCTTCTGGAAGTTGTTCGTCGATAATGACTTTTATTTTGGTAAAAAGGTTGTGAAGAGAGATAAGGGTGTCGATAGTTTTCCGGGTTCTTGTGTTAATTGGTTCTCTAATAGTTACTGTCCATTTGTCAGGATCCGCGTCAATAACTTGTAGAATTGGTAAAAGGAGAGCTCGAAAGTTTTCTATCTTTTTGGGATCAATATTTTGCCATCCCGGTATAGGAATCTTACTAATTGCTATTCTGATATTAAATTGTTCTTTTTCTACGTCAGAGAGAATATTTTGAATTTCTTCGTCTGTTATTTATTGAGATTCTTGAAAGTGCGTCAGCGTTAGTATTAGTTTTCTTCGATTTATAAATTATTTCGTAATCGAATTCCTCTAGTTTTAATCGCCATCTCATTAATTTTGAATTTGGGTCTTTCACGTTCATTAATCAAGTTTGTGATCGGTTACAATTTGTGAACGGTTTGTGATCGGTTATGATTTTAAATTTTCTGCCATATAAATATTGTCTGAAATGTTTTGTGACTCATACGATTGCTAGTAGTTCTTTTTCTGTCGTGCTATAACGAGTTTCTGCTTTATTAAGGGTTCTAGAGGCGAAAGCCAGTGGTTTATCTTTGCCTATTGTTCCCTGAGATAAGATTGCTCCGATTGCTTTGTTGGATGCGTTTGTTGTTAGAATAAAAGGTTGATTCCAGTCAGGATAGGAGAGTACTGGTTGTGATATTAATTTAGATTTTAGCAGTTCAAACGCGTGTCGTTGTTCGTTAGTCTATTCGAGGTTCGATGATTTTTGGAGGAGTCATGTTAATGGTTTCGCGAGCTTTGAAAAGTCTTTAATAAATTTGCGGTAGTATCCTACCAATCCGAGGAATTGCTTTATATCTTTAGGATTTTTAGGTTCAGGATATGTTTTTACCTTTTCGATTCGCTTAGGATTAGGTTGTACACCACGTTCAGAGATTAGGTGTCCTAAATATTCGAGTTCCGGTCGCAAATACTCGCACTTGTCCGGTTGTAACTTTAATCCTACTTGACGGAGTCTCTCGAATAGTATTTTAAGATTTTTGTTATGTTCTTCGATCGTTTTTCCATATACTATTATTATATCATCGATGTAAACGAAGCAGTTATTTCCTACTAATCCTTTTAGATCTTTGTTCATCATTCTTTGAAATGTCGACGGCGCGTTTTTTAAGCCGAAGGCCATACGAGTATATTCATAGTGCCCATCTGGAGTCGAAAAAGCCGTTTTTTGAATATCTTTTGGATTCATACCAATCTGGTGAAAACCCGACGCTAAATCAAAAGTCGAAAAGTATCGTGCGTTGCCCAATTGATCGATGATTTCGTCTATGTTGGGAAGCGGATAAGCATCTTGAATGGTTTTATTATTAAGTTTTCGATAATCAATTACTAATTTCCATTTGGTTTTACCCGAACCATCTTGCTTTTTAGGTACTATCCACAGCGGCGAATTATAGGGGAAATCTGATTCCCTATATAATGCTCTTACTTAACATTTCTTTGATTTAATTCTTAATTTCTTCTTAGTGTACAGAAGGATAACGGTATTGTTTGATATTAATAGGATTTTTGTCAGTTGTTCTTATCTCGTGTTGGGTTAATTGTGTGAGTGGAAGAAAATCTCCGGGTAACGAAAAGATATCTGATATTCTAAAACTATGTCCCATATTTTATCAGAATGTTCGGAGATATGAGAGAGTGTTTTCTCTTAGCGCCTCTATTCGAGTGTTATCTAATGATTGTTTGATGATTGTAGAGACGGACGTCTCGTAAAAACTTTCAATGCCTTTGATTTCTTTTAGCAAATATTTAGGAATAATTGGTTGATTGGAATCATTCAGTTTTGTAATAGCTCCAGTATCATTTTAAAAAATAACGAGTACGTTCGGATTTTTGCATGAGTTATTAGGATACGGTTTGTCGGATCGCGTAAATTCTTTTCCGTTTAAGATTAAACTTTTGTTTGAGAATGCAAAATCGTTATTCGTAAGAAAATCTATTCCTAATATGCCCTGATGATTTACCGGTGAAGAATCGTCTAGTACGTGAAATATATGTTCTTTACCGTACATGTTTATTTTTACATCGTATTTTGTTTTGATTGAATGATTTGTAACACCGTTTATAACTATCGGATCTATTTTCGGTAAACTTTTATCTATAATGTATGATTCGTGTACTAATGAAATATCGGATCCGATATCTATTAAGAATATAGTTTTTCCTTTAAAACCTGGTATCCAATTCGTGGTGCTCGGACGTACGTGCCTCCGAATCCTTGGTATTGCTGCTGCTGCGATGATCTTGGTTCTGAGCGATTACATGCGAAGGACGCGATGTTTGGTCCGGTGGTTGACCGGTGGGTGAATACTCCTCTGTGAAAATTTTGCCCTCGTTGTTGGTGAAATGCCTTTCTCCTGCACTCCTTTTCTTCGTGTCCGCGCTTCCGACAGTAGGTGCATTCCTTAACTTGATATCTCATTTGTCATTGATTTCTTGAAGATTTCGTTGCGTTACATTCTCGTTTTTCTTAGCTGGAATCTCCTTCAAATGCTCTAGCTTTGGAGAATGTTTAATTTAGAGAGTTTAGTTCGAACGAGTATAGATGATCGTCTATCTCCGCTCTTACGTTGCGGCGAAAGATCTCTATAGTCTTCTGCTGTATAACTCTTCAGTATAACTCTTCTTGAATGCAGATTGATACAATTCCGGTATTTTGCGAGTTAATTGCGGCTATGATCTCATCGTGTATTTTTAGAAATCGTGTTATAAAGTCGTCAACAATCTCATGTTGACGCTGAATGCACGTGTCTCTCTGTACTTCCAGTGCAGAAAGATTCAGGACTCTTCCGAAAAGAAATCTAAGTTTTTCAAATTGCGGGAGATTTTTTACAGCGTCAGCTCTTATTGTACCTTTTGATCTCCCTAATAATTTTTGCGCGATGATGCCGTACAAGAGTAATTTTTGCTAATCGGGTGCCAGTTGTTTCGCTGCTATCTGGACGTAACCGATAAAGGTTTCAACATTGCTTCCGTCGAATTCCGGAATTAAATGCAGTGTTCTTTCATATGTCTTAATTTTTGATTCGTAATTTTCGAGAGTTCCCGGTCTTTTAGATTCTTCTTGATAACGATCCCGATTCATTCGCATTCCTTCCATTTGATCTTTGAGATCTTGTAACGCGTCTGTTAAAACTATGACTTTCTTCGCTAATATGTTCATAGTAACTGTTTGTTCTCGGTCACGAGAGGGACTTTGCGCGCGAAACATTGGAGCAGTTACAAAAATCTTTGATTCCAAGATATTGAAAGCTGTACTGGACTCAATAGAGGTTTCAGAAGTAATTAGTTTTCTTACCGCTCGGTAAGTCTGTCCACGCCAGTGTGTTTTATCGGATTCGGTATCTCGGGATAATTTTCAAATCATCTTTGGAAGCAACTAGTAAAACTAGTATCTTCTTGAAGTGAAAGTACTTGGACTACTTCACTGTCCTTGCATTAATTATCCCACACAACTGCCACCAATTGTAAGACACGCGATGTTTATGAGTTCAAAAAAAGATAATTTTTATTTTATTTACTTATGTTTTACAATAATTTTACAATAGTTCTTAGAGTATAATATTGAATATCTTAGAGAACTGTGAGACGCACTGACAGCATAATGACTGACTTTTCCGAGCTTTTCGTATTGTCTTATATAGGGTTTGAAAACAATAGAAAGTACAAAGTCGAAATAGAAGGTCTAAAGGTTTAGGGATAAGAGATAGAAGTCTTAGGTGTCCAGACTTTACATTAGGTTTAGGAATTTAGGGAGATAAGAGATAAAAGTTTTAGGTGTCCAAACGTTACAATATAAAATATAGAATGGATATCTTTACTCTCATGAGAATGCAATTGATATTTTTTTTCTTGTCTTTCTGATTATTTACAGATAATTTATTTTGCAAATACCGTCAGAACAGACGCTTCTGATTATAATTTTTATCAGTACCGCCTAAATAGACGCTTCTGACATTGACGAAACACTTTTCAACATTGCACTAATTATAAGAATATAATTGTGAATAAAATATTAGGTGTACAAAAAAGTTCTGAGCTTTAGATTTCATACAACCGAAATAACAATTTAAATTTTATATATCTTCCCGCCCTTTTGCGGTTTTAAAGCGTTGACATTTGGCCTTCTAAAATGCCATACGGTTTGGCGTTTGATGCACATAACCTCAAAAATCAGTAGTGTTCACGATGGCAATAACAAAAGAGCATATTCGATTTTCCATCCACTTCGCGTTTTATCTGAAGAAAAATGCTGCTGAAGCCATTGCATATGGAGAGAACGCTGTAAGTCATACTACATGTAAAAGATGGTATCAAAAATTTCGCCAAGGAGATTTCAGTCTTGAAAATGAACCGCGTGTTGGATGCCCTCAAAAGATTAAAACGGACGAATTGCAAGCACTGCTGGATATAAACTCTGTGCAAACTGAAAAGGAGCTTGCAGAACAGCTTGGCGTTACGCAACAAACCATTTCCGTACGTTTACATACGATGGGAAAGGTTCAGAAGGAAGGCAGATGGGTTCCGCATGAATTGTCCGAAGACAACAAAAATCGTCGGTGTGACACTGCACTCACTTTGCTTTCAAAGTTCCGGAAAAAAGATTTTCTGCACAAAATCATTACAGGCGATGAAAAGGATTCTTTATGATAACCCTAAACGTAAAAAATCATAGATTGATCCTGGTCAACCTTCGACATCGACGCCAAAGCCCAATATCCATGCTAAGAAGGTTTTGCTCTGTATCTGGTGGAAAAGTGTGTTGTATTACGAGTTGTTACAACCGGGTGAAACAATCATGGCAGACCGCTACCAACAACAATTGACCAATTTGAGCGATGCATTAGAAGAAAAGAGGCCATTTACTGGCCAAGGACGTCGTAAAGTGATTTTGCTTCATGACAATGCTCGATCACATGTTGCGAAAGCGACTCAGGACCATATCTTTGCATTAGGCTGGGAACTTCTCTCGCACGCGGCGTATAGCTCAGACATCGGCGCCTTCCGATTAGTATCTATTCCGGTCGCTGCAGCATCGTTTGGCTGATATATATTTCGTGAGATTTGAAGAGATACGAAAATGCATTGATGACTTTATCGCTTCGAAGCCTGTGAGCTTCTATCATCAAGGAATTCGCAAGCTACCCAAAAGATGGCAAAAAGTCATTGATGCAAACGGGGAATATTTTGATTAATATTTTTTTGTTTGTTTTTGAATAAAGATTGAATTTTACAAAAAAAGAGCTCAGAACTTTTTTGTACACCTAATAGTTATGAAAAAAGCGCTTTCTTCCGAGCACGTAACTTCGTGTCACTCTGTCTCGATTCTAATTGTTTTGATCATACCGCGGCAGGTTCACGTGTCGAGGCACGCACACAAAAGACGAGACACGTGCGCTCGGTAACGTTGGGTTGGCCGAAGAGAATAGAAATATCATCCTTCTATGATAATATTTCTATTTTCTTCTTATACGCGTCGAGAGCGCGAGAGAATACAACGATATTCCTATTCTTTACTCACAGCGCATCGGTGCGAGAGAGTAGGATGATTTCTGTTCTCTTCTGCCAATCCAATGTTGCCGAGCGCCGAGCGCATATGCCTCGTCTTGCGTGTGTATGCCTCGCAGCTGCCGATTTCGGGAAATAAATTTATCCGAAATAAATTTGATATGCGATAGTAAACAAGAGAATGAATTATGTAATAAATTGTGTATGTAACAATGCAATAAAGTAGTCCTTTTCGCAAATATCTGTATCCACGTTTTGTTAATTATTTCAATCGCATACATCAAAAATATCAGAATCAAAACGGTAGTCAACGGAATTCTGCATTGGTATTACATTTACATTTTAATAATATTTTATTATAAATATTATTATATAATATATATATATATATATATATATATATATATATGTATATATATTACATATTATAATTACATATTATTATTGGACGTTATAAATATATAATATATATATATTAATAATGTACACACATATATAATATATATATATATATATATATATTACATATTTGTAACGTCCAATTATATATAAATTGTTCATATTTTTAAAAATACACCTGCACCATGATAAAAATTCACAAATATACAGCGTCATAACGTTTTTATTTTGCAAATAAAATGTTATTAAAAATTTTTTTATTCTAATTAAATTTTTCAGACATCAGTCGTATATTTCATATTGTCAAGAAAGATAAAAGAAAAAAGAATGTAGGAGTAGATAGCATCTCCTAATGGAGAATGGCTGGAGATCGAACTCGAGCTCTTCGCATGGCAACTCTGACACATTACCACTCTACAAGAGAAGAATTCCATTTATTATATATCATTTTGATATTTTTGATGTATGCACGATTAAAATAGTTAAAATGTGCATATAAACATTTGCGAAAAGAACTATACTTTATTGCATTGTTACATACACAATTTATTACATAATTCATTCTCTTGTTTACTATCACACGTTAAATTTATTTCGGATAAATTTATTATAAAAAGAATGGTGTGTTGTAGCCAGATCTACAACCAATAATAAAATAACAACCAATAATAAAAGTAGTCCGCATGGCAACAAAATTAGGTCGCATGAATCTCGAAAAGTCTTTCGAAAGACGACACAAATGTGTGACCGCCGAAATTGCGACCAGTCTTTCGAAAGACCGCAGAAATGCATCACGCGAGAACATTGTGAAAAAGCCTATCAGCAAATTCCTAAATTTGATGATCAAACCGAGCGTAATATTGATTAATCAATATCACGCAACCGATCGACGCAATCGATCAGAATGCTGATCGGGCATCGATCAGATTATATAACGGTTACATAAGGCGGACTCGGGAGAGTCAAGAGTCAAGAGTCAAGAGTCAAGAATCAAGCATAACGTGTCGTTCGGAATCGTTATTATAATTATCGCGCAAGATATTACAAGAGCGCGGCGAAGTTCACGCGAGCCGTACTATCAGCGTCTCAGGTGACATATTCGGTCGTCGGCCGCCAGAGTAACGCGATACGCGCCGAGCCGCCCGCCGACGTTTAACCGTGTGTGAAAGAAATAAAATAAGCAATACTAAATTCAAGAAATTGTGCATTTATTAAATAAACCAGTAAGAATAAAGAAAGTGTGTTAGTGAATTCAAGAAGATTTCCTTCCATTCTTTTGATCCTGCTCGGAGTCCCAACTCCTTAGGCTTAACGAACCCGACTATCTCTAATATTATCGTTGTAGCCCATCCGGGGTACAACAGGTGAAACATCTTGGAGAAAAAGGCTAGTTAACGGGCAAATTGGTAGATTAACTAGCCATTTATTATGGTTTAGTCATCAGAAGAAAGTTTAATTCAATAGAAAAAATAAGAGAAGAGATATGGGTTACGCTATATCGTAAGATCTCAATGGACCTCAGCACAAGAAATGTCCGAGTGGTGCCAACTCGTGGTGTACGTGGCGAGATAGCGAAAGCTACAGAAAACCTGAAAGACTATAAGCACAAACTGGCAATATCAGTAGAATTTTTCGAAGCAATAAAACTTATTTATGCAGAATTAAGTTCTGATGGATTGCTTAATCGCTGGTTGGGCGGATTTATCCAAAATAGCAACGAAAATTTTAATGCCACCGTGTGGTTGATAGCACCGAAGAGTTCATCGAGCGGAAAAAAGTTTTAGATATTTGTGCTGGCATTGCCGTATGCCAATTTAATGATGGGTTGTGCACATAATGCAAGTTCATTATTATCGGGCACAATTGTTATAATTTTTGCGTCAAAGCCGATAAACACCGTATCATGCTCGCCGCTCACGCAGCAACGCAGCGAAAAAGGCTCACTCGAGCATAAAAACCGCGAGAAAACACGAAGAGGATAAAAATCTGAACATTGAAAGATAACTTTATGGTGCTGGGATTGCAGATTAAAGATAAATTCAATTTCATTAAAAAATAAGTTTTAAAACTTTTTTATATGCATAATAAAGTTATAAAACTCATTTTTTAATAACGCGATTCATTAGATTTAAAAAATTTCCCAAAAAAGACCGTAATTATGGCCGGTTACATAGGTATTACTCCGTAAGTCGGATAGTCAAGAGTATTATAAATTAGTACAAAAAAGGAATTCCAAAATAAAAAAGGAAATTTTTTTCTCCATAATTGAAACGTCCAAATCAAATCAAACAAGAATAAAAGTAAATTAAAAAGAAACAGGTATTAAAAAAAATTAAATGAAAGTAAAAATTAAAATAAAATTATAAAAAAACAAAAAAGTAAGTAAAGAGATAAGTAAGTAAAGAAGTAAAGAATGAATAAATATCACGGGCAGAACGTCGATCTATCTGTACAAGTTCGTAGTTCATCGTTGTTGACCGAAAAACGTGTAAAGTTAACAAATACAGAATTGAAGGCAAAAGAAGGAGAAAGGGAGGGAGAAGAATTGTGTGTGGTGGAGATGGAAACAAAAGGAGAAAAGAAGGAATTAAATAGGGGATAACTGGTTTATGATCGGCAGATAATTCTCAGGCAAATGATCTGTGGCTATGTTTATTGAGGCGTTGTTTTTTAATATGTAACAATTCGGAAACCAATCGCTTGCATAGAGAGGGTTCGCAATCAAGGATTTTAACTTCCTTCCAATTAAAATCATGGCTCTTTTCGAGACAATGAGAAGAGATTACCGAAGGAGAACTGCACGTCTTCTTTATGTCCCTAATATGCTCACTCAATCTGGTGCCTAGTTGCTTCGTTTGGCCCACATAGCTGGCATTACAAGAGAGGCAATTGAATTTTATATACAACATCACAACGAAGGATCTAATTGATAATTCTTGCCTGTTTTTATAAAGTACTCAAGAGAACTACGATTGGAAAACATTAATGATAAATGGCATCAGTTTGCAATTCTCCTGAACTTTTCCGAAATATTTTTAATGTATGGAACAGTAAAATATTTCTTTCGCTCTGGTGTTGTTGTTCATCACTATTCGAAGTAACCTCCGCAACAAAATGAGAGAAATGTTTGATGCGACCATTTATAGTCGAAAAAATAAAATCAAGAGGATAATTATTATTTACAAGAATCTTAATGGTTTCTCTTAGATTTTTTTCTTGAAATCTAGGATGTGATAAGAATAAAACCCTGTCAACCATTCCTAAAATGACACTTTTCTGTTGCAAAGGGTGACTCGAATGAAAATTTAAATATCTGCCGGAAAAAGTAGGTTTTTTTTGTATAGGTCAAATAAAACACTATCTACAATCAGATTAATATCCAAGAAGCTGATACCACTATCCTTTCCAAATTCATGATAAACTGCAGCCTCTCGTGGAAGGAATTGAAGATTGATAAAATATCGTCAAAATAATTAAAAGGGGCTGCTAAAATGTCATCTACATATCTAACATAAAAGGGAAAGACAGCAGATATACGATCGATAGCAGCTTTTTCTAAGTCTTGTAAAACAATGTCAGCGATAATCGGCGATAACGGAGAGCCCATTGGAGGGGTGCCAAAAACTTGTTTGTAAAACATATCATTAAAGGTAAAAAAAGTGGAATCTAGCACCAAAGCAACGGTTAATAAACTTCTTCTATAGTACTTCTTCTATAGTCGAGGTGCGACTTTCAATATAGTTCTATCGCTTGATGATACTTCTTATCCCAAAGTCTGTCAGGACATTTGTAAAAAGCAAAATCATATCCAACGATATCAATCTGTGATCAGAATTTGATAATATACTATCAAGTTTATTGACGAAATAGAAGCTGTTGCCCACCTGAAATGCTTAGGAATGTCACTATCAATTATCTCATGCAAGAAGGAGACTACGGACATAAAGGGCTATTAATAGAAGAACAATGATGCGAAGAGGATAGCCCCTTATGAAATTTGTGTATTTTCGGCAACCTGTAGGCATTATTTCCATCTTATGAATGTAATCTCCGCGATCCAAAACAAGTAACGTTCCTTTTATTGGCTTTCGTAAAAAGTACATTCGGGTTATTTTTAATGAAATGTTCGTTAGATCAAGAATTTTTTCATTTTGTAATAGAGTCTCCAAGATGGAAATAATGCTATCAGACTCAGACATATTTAGGGTCATTCTCTCCAATCCAATTAAAAAATTGACGAAAAAAGTGCGTTCTCTTCTTATACGCTGGAAGAAGATTGCTATTATCGACGGTGATATATATATGAGAGACTACTCGTCACTGATGGAAATTTGTCTAGAGTCTACAAGTTGCCGAAAATACATAAATATCCCCGTCGCATCATTGTTTCTTCTATTAATAGCTCTTTATATCCATTAGTCTCCTTCTTGCCATGAGATAATTGATAGTGGTATTCCTAAGCACTTCAGCTATGTGGGCAACAGCTTCCATCTCGTCAATAAGCTTGAAGGTATATTACCAGATTCTGATCACAGATTGATATCGTTGGATATGATTTTGCTTTTTACAAATGTCCCGACAGACTTTGGGATAAGAAGCATCATCAAGAGATAGAACTATATTGAGAATCGCACTTCGATACCACAGAAGAAGTTTATTAACACCGTTGCTTTGATGCTGGATTCCACTTTTTTATCTTTAATGATGTTTTACAAACAAGTTTTTGACACCCCAATAGGCTCTCCGTTATCGCCGATTATCGCTGACATTGTTTTACAAGACTTAGAAGAAGCTGCTATCGACCGTATACCTACTGTCTTTCCCTTTTATATTAGATATGTAGATGATATCATTTTAGCAGCCCCTTTTAATTATCTTGACAATATTTTATCTTCAATTCCTTCTACGATAGTAACTGTAGTTTATCATGAATTTGGAAAGGATAGTGGTATCAGCTTCTTGGATGTTAACCTGATTGTAGATGGTGTTTTATTTGACTTATACAGAAAATCTACTTTTTCCGGCAGATATTTAAATTTTCATTCGAGCCACCCTTTGCAACAGAAAAGAGATGTCATTTTGGAAATGGTTGACAGGGTTTTATTCTTATCACATCCTAGATTTCAAGAAAAAAATCTAAGAGAAATCATTAAGATTCTTGTAGACAATAATTATCCTCTTGATTTTATTTTTTCGACTATAAATGGTCGCATCAAACATTTCTCTCATTTTGTTGCAGAGATTACTTCGAATAGTGATATGAACAACGACACCAGAGCGAAAGAAATATTTTACTGTTCCATACATTAAAAATATTTCGGAAAAGTTCAGGAGAATGGCAAACTGATGTCATTTATCGTTAACGTTTTTCACTCGTAGTTCTCTTGAGTACTTTATAAAAACAGGCAAAAATTATCAATTAGATCCTTCGTTGTGATGTTGTATATAAAATTCAATTGCCTCTCTTGTAATGCCAACTATGTGAGCCAAACGAGACAACTAGACACCAGATTGGGTGAGCATATTAGGGATATAAAGAAGACATGCAATTCTCCTTCGGTAATCTCTTCTCATTGTCTCGAAAAGAATCATGATTTTAATTGGAAGGAAGTTAAAATCCTTGATTGCGAACCCTCTCTATGCAAGCAATTGGTTTCCGAACTGTTACATATTAAAAAACAACGGCCTCAATAAATATAGCGACAGATCATTTGAGAATTATCTGCCGATCATATACCAGTTATCTCCTATTTAACTCCTTCTTTTCTCCTTTTATTTCCATCTCCACCACACACATTTCTTCTCTTTCTCCTTCTCCTTTCTCTGCCTTCAATTCTGTATTTGTTAACTTTATAAGTTTTTTTGGTCAGTAGTGATGATTATAAACTTGTACAGATGGGATGGGATGTCGACATTCTGCCCGTGGTATTTATTCATTTTTTTTTAGACTTCTTGACTTCTATAATTTTACTCTTGGACATTTTTATTCTTTACTTATTTTTTTGTTTTTTTATAATTTTATTTTAATCTTTACTTTCATTTAATTTTTCTTAATACTTAATATTTGTTTTTTTAATTTACTTTTATTCTTGTTTGATTTGATTTGAACGTTTCAATTATGAGGAGAAAAAATTTCTTTTTTTATTTTGGAATTCCTTTTTTGTACTAATTTATAATACTCTTGACTGCTCGGTACGACTTAATACCTTTTTGTTTGCTATCAAAATTTTAGTCATTTTTAAGACTAACTATGAGCATTCCTTTGACCTGGTCTTTTTCATTTTTTGTTTCCCTACTGTTTCATCTTGATTGCAAGTGATTCGAGACGGTTTCAATTTATTGCGTAGATTTTATGTAAGTCGAATATTAATATCTTTTTATGTTCGCAATACGATTGTAGTTAAGAATTATTTTGTACATCTTTTTGTTGCAAATTTACTGAGGATGACTTAATACAAGTCGAAACGTTTATATTTTCTGTTGTTTAATAAACCGAGAATTTTTAAGCAAGGAAATCCAGCTAGGGCTTACATCTCCCTCGTTACATCTGCCCTTCATCTCTATCAATTTTATTAAATTTGGCCAAGTTCGTTTATGTATTATTTACAAAAGAGTTTCTCCTTTATTATTAAATTACTGACAAAGATCGGATCGCGATTCCCTCAAAGGACTATCTTCCAAAAATAAAGGACGAAATTCAACATACAGCGCAATTTCTTTTAAAATATACTCCGTAATCAAACCATCTCGAACTCTCATTCGAATATTGACACAGAGATCCATCACGACCCCGGAACCTTCCACCTTCCCCTTCCTCCAAAGTCTTATATAAACTACGATTCTGAGCACATCGCTTTTTTATTTTCCGAAGACTTCCTTATCAAAGCTTAAACAGTTAATCAGTGTGTGACTTAAACCTTTCGAGTTAAGTTACTGGAGTTAAGATTCCGCCAACCACCACACAATCATCTCGACTCATATGCTGTCGACAATACTTCTCAGCATCGTCCATAGTAAGTCGAATTATTTTCTATTTATCATTCGGTTGTAACGCGCATCGGCCCCATCCCCTCTGTACATGACCGCGAAATTCTGTCTTGTCTCATTTTTGCCTCTGATTATCCAATAATCAATAACACTCATCTCTTTCTCTCTCTCTCTCTCTCTCACTTTCCTGCCACTTGTCCATAAGTTCGTCCTTAGGATATGCGACCGCCGAAAAAGTCGCATTCACTCACACTCTCACTTTCCTGTCGCATGTCCATAAGTTCACTCTTAGGATACGCAGTGTAGGGATCACCGCTAAGGACATCAAACTTCCTCTTTACATGGAGGTTCTGCGGAGGGATCCATATGACGTAATTCCCTTGTTTCTTCCTTCCGACTCCCTCCCGTACCTCATTTCCGTCAATTGCTTTTATGACGCTATCCCGAATCCTCTTCCACACATCATGGAATTTATTAGGCGATACCATCCTAGGAATCACTATAAATATGTATAATACCGGACAGGATCTTACACATTATCTTATTACACGGAAAAATCGTATTAGGATCAATTTCCTTGAGAATTTCTGCCCGATGACCTCCGAACTTATGTAAATCGCGGCATGCACGCACGCACGCTTGCGCGCACGCACACATGCGCGCGCGCACGTGCATATATTGCACTGCGTTTCATATACCAATCGAATTGTTAAGTTCCTTTTTTGTGAAATTCATTGTTACAAATTTATTTTCACAAATTACTCGAATTTGTAATTTTCTTAATTGTAAATGCGTTCTAACATGCCTTCGGATTCCGATGAATTCTCCTTGTTCATGTGATAGCATTTTCGAAATTAGACATAATTCGAAATTAAATATTTGTTTTCTTAATTTATTTATTATCCCTCCTTTGTTTCCCGCTACTCGAAATCGCACGAGGTCCTATCTTAGATTAAAGAAATTAACTTCTTTGACCTAAAAACGAACCATCGACCACACTAGCGCATGCAGACATTATAACATCATTGACGTTGACCCGTTACCCTGTACGAAAGATGCATTCGACCCGCAGGTCGACACTTCAAAATTTGCGAGAGAGAAAGATAGAGAAAAAACAGTTTCGAGCATCTTTCGGAGCTCCACTAATTAAATTAAATTCCTTCTTTTGGAGCTTGGACGTAACATTATAGAAAAAGAAGTCTCTTAGAAATTTTCAAATATTTCAGAAATATTTTTTACAAAATATTTTATACTTTTTTAGATTTTTTGTAAAATTTTGTAAAATTTAATCAGAAATTATAAAATGATACATATTAAAAATCTTAGAATATGCCATAATTTACGCTTGAAAAATTCTAAGAAAAGATGTCAACTTTTTTAGTATTTTATTTTAATTCATACAGAAATCTGAGAAAAATTTTCACTGGAAAAAATTTTCATAAGAAAACTGTAAAATATGAAATAAAAACCATTATGCCATTGAAGATCCAATAAATAGCTGATTAATAGAACCGTTAAATTATTTTGTTATGTATGATGCGGCAATATGCAAGAGGATATCATATTGTTATGATCGAGCGGTGTTCCGCTCGGCGCTGCCCTCGTTTCGATTTCTTATGTGAAGATCGTTCCTTGTCGACACGATCGTCAAACGGTTGCGAAGGCGTTGTTGTCATGTTGAGAGAGTGGACGGCGCGGCACGCGAGTTTGAGCTGTGTCGCGGTGCATTTACATATTATTATTAAAGTTCTTGTTGAAGCTTCTATGTTATTGTGAATAAAAGAGGTGTGTTCCTTCGTTTTCTAAAAACTGTCTCTTCCTTCCCTGGCGCGAGTGTTTCGCGAATGAACTCGCCGCGAGCGTGATATTTTTGGGGATCCGAAATAGGATAACATAGCGGAGCGTCAAGCGGAATTAATCGACAAGGATGTGATGACGGAAATGAGCACAAGAAGGAGCTTTGGGGAGACGGGTTGTCTCGGCGAGAAAGAGAGCTCACACGCGTGCAGAAGAACTGGAAACGACTCCGAGTCTGAAATGATTCTCCGTATGATGATGGAGGAGCTTCGCCTTCTCAGAGAAGAGCGTGCGGAGCGGTGACGCAGAGCGGAAAAGCAGGGAGAATCAGTGCAGCAGTTCGATGAACAACCAGTATCAGGTCAGTCAAATTCAATTTTTAATTTTTCTAACGAGAATAACAGTCTTGATTTTAAATGAAAGCCCGATACGTACGACGGACGTGTTCCTTTGCGAGAATTGAGAATTTTTATCGCAGTTTGAATTAATCGCTCGGGCAAATAGATGGGAAAATTCGGAGATAGTGGTCGTATTGGCTTCTTAGTTTCGTATTGGTTTAAGAGGGAAGGCTCGTTCGGTTTTACAGGGAGAAACGGAATTGGAAAATTAAACGCAAAAACGCAATATAGCGAATTAGTTTCAAGGTTAGAGTTACGTTTTAGGAAAAAACTTTCGACTCAAAATTACTACATGCAATTTATAAATCGAAAACAAAAATTTGGAGAGGATTTGGCTACGCTTGGCTCGGACTTGGAGCGTTTGTCTCGTCTTGCCTATCCGGAATCATCTGGTTTGCAGGATAAAATTGTGTACTCGCAATTTATTGTATCCGCTATCGCGATAGCGGATGGTTTTCTTAAACAGATTCTACAATTGGAAAGGTACACATTTCTAAGAGTCGCCATGGAAAGAGCCTTAGCGATAAAAGTTATCAAAGAAAATAATTTTCCGGAATTCCAGGAGAGGGACCGAAAGGGAAAAATTAATTTTGAAAGCGGTCGCAATTGGAACTTTTTGAACGTAGGAGAAATTTATTAGCGTGATTATAAATAATATCGCGGGAAATTTGAAAGGATTAATTTCAAAGGAAAACAAAAAGAAACTTTCGGTTCTAAAGAAAGAACCAGGGAATGCTAACAATGTGAAGTTAGGGGACACTTCCGATCGGAGTTTTCTTCATTGATTAATTGAAAGAACGGAAACACGGACTCGCCGAGCTTTGCAGCGGTGTAACGCAGGGCTCGGCGCGAAAATGTAATATCGCAAAGGGAAAGAATTTTTCTTTCGGGAATTTAAGTGGGAAATCGGGAGATTTTTATTTTTGAGAAATCGGGAAAAATTAAATGATCAACATTGCATTTTCAAAATTGACACAGATTCAGATGTTTCGATTCTAAATAAAAGACGGTTAGAACGGAAAGTCAACAGTTTTGAGTAAGGAATAAAAATTGAGATATCCTACAAGGGCAAGAAGTTGATTTTAAGACAAATGTTAAAGTTGAAATAGGGAAGTTTTCCTTAGAATTTTCGATGTACATGATGGAAATAGAGGATAAATGCATCTTGGGAATAATTTTCTTGCTAAGGTCGGGCAGAATAAGATCTTCAATTCGCTCTTCAATAATGACATTTCCAGGAAAGATGAGAACCTAATGACGAAAAAGATGATCTAATGAGAAAAGATGAGAATCTTGTTCTTGTATTAGTCTCTCAGAAAAGAAAATCCTTGAATTTTTGTTAGATTTCTTTAAGGAATTCCGAAAAACTAAATGATTTACAGAAGAAAAGTTTTTCTAAATTTCTAGAAGAATTTCAGGATGTCTTTTCAAAGAACATTGTAGCTGATAATTGTTCGGTAATAGAGCACTAAATTTCTATAGGGAAATCAAGTGCTATTAAACAAACTCCTAGACGCATTTCCTTATAGATGCGAGACGAGAATAGAGAAAATTCTCGAAGAGATGAAACAATAAGGGGTAATTGAAGAATAGTCCTTACGGACCTGCGTTTCACCTGCGTTTATGGTAAAAAAGGACGGGATATTGTGGTTTTGTATGGATTATAGAAAAGCTCAACGTTGTCACTGAGAAGGATTATTACTCATTGCTAAAAACTGATGATTTTGATCGATTATCAGGAAATTCTTGGTTTTCCGGATTTAAAAAGTGGATATTGGCAGGTGAAATTACGTCTAGAAAATAAGGAAAAGACGGCACTCTTAATAGATAATAGTTTGTGGCAATTCACTGTGATGCCATTTAGATTATGTAATGCTCCGGCGACTTTTGAAAGGTTAATGGAAAGAGTTCTTCATCAAATATTAAATGAAATCTGTTTGGTTTATTTAGATAATGTTGTGACTTTTAGTAAAACCTTCGAGAAGATGTTGGCTAATCTACAGGAAGTTTTTCTTCATCTTAGAGCAGCAAATTTAAAAATAAATCCAAAGGAATGTCCCTATTTGGAAGGAAGGTTAAATATTAGGTGTACAAAAAAGTTCTGAGCTTTAGATTTCATACAACCGAAATAACAATTTAAATTTTATACATCTTCCCGCCCTTTTGCGGTTTTAAAGCATTGACCTACTAAAATGCCATACGGTTTGGCGTTTGATGCACATAACCTCAAAAATCAGTAGTGTTCATAATGGCAATAACAAAAGAGCATATTCGATTTTCTATCCACTTCGCGTTTCATCTGAAGAAAAATGCTGCTGAAGCCATTGCAATGATTTGTGCTGCATATGGAGAGAACGCTGTAAGTCATACTACATGTAAAAGATGGTATCAAAAATTTTACCAAGGAGATTTCAGTTCTTGAAGATGAACCGCGTGCTGGACGCCCTCAAAAAATTGAAACGGACGAACTGCAAGCACTGCTAGATATAAACTCTGCGCAAACTGAAAAGGAGCTTGCAGAACAGCTTGGCGTTACGCAGCAAACCATTTCCGTACGTTTATATACGATGGGAAAGGTTCAGAAGGAAGACAGATGGGTTCCGCATGAATTGTCCGAAGACAACAAAAATCGTCGGCGTGACACTGCACTAACTTTGCTTTCAAAGTTTCGGAAAAAAGATTTTCTGCACAAAATCATTACAGGTGATGAAAACTGGATTCTTTATGATAACTCTAAATGTAGAAAATCATGGGTTGACCCTGGTCAACCTTCGACATCGGCGCCAAAGCCCAATATCCACGCCAAGAAGATTTTGCTCTATATCTGGTGGGATTGGAAAGGTGTGTTGTATTACGAGTTGTTACAACCGGGTGAAACAATCACGGCAGACCGCTACCAACAACAATTGACCAATTTGAGCGATGCATTAGAAGAAAAGAGGCCATTTACTGGCCAAGGACGTCATAAAGTAATCTTGCTTCATGACAATGCTCGACCACATGTTGCGAAAGCGACTCAGGACCATATCTTTGCGTTAGGCTGGGAACTTCTCCCACACGCGGCATATAGCCTAGACATGGCGCCTTCCGATTACTACCTATTTCGGTCGCTGCAGCATCATTTGGCTGATACACATTTCGTGAGATTTGAAGAGATACGAAAATGCATTGATGACTTTATCGCTTCGAAGCCGGTGAGCTTCTATCGTCAAGGAATTCGCAAGCTACCCGAAAGATGAAAGGTCGTTGATGCAAACGGGGAATATTTCGCTGATTAATATTTTTTTGTTTGTTTTTGAATAAACATTGCATTTTACAAAAAAAGCTCAGAACTTTTTTGTACACCTAATATTTAGGTCATGAAATCACGAAGGAAGAATCTCTACTGATTCTGAAAAGATTGCTTCCATGCTGGAATAGCCTGTTCCGCGGAATAAGAAATAAATCCTAGCTTTTAGGATTTAATAAGTAGCTTTTTGGGATTTTGCTCTTATTATAGGAAATTTGTTAGAGGATTTTTGCAAATTGCAAAACCCCTATTTTCCTTGACAGAGAAACAGCATAGGTTTGTCTGGGATAAACAAGAGATTTAAAATTGTCAAGAGATTTAAAAAGTTGAAACAGTGTTTGATCTCTTCCCCTGTCTTGTCTTTTCTCGAAATAGGAAAATTCATTTTAAATACTGACGCCTCGAATCATTGGCGCTGTTTTGTCTCAGATTCAAGAAAGAAAGGAGAAAGTAATTGTTTATTTTAGTAGGGTGTAAAACCGAAAGAAACTTTTGTGTTACTCGTAGAGAGCTGTTAGTAGTAGTTGACTCTTTTAAAAGTTTTCATCACTATTTGTACGGACGGAAATTCTCAATAAGAACTGACCTGATGTTTCTCTCCGATGGTTGATGTCTTTTAGGAAACTAGAACAATTGGCCTGCTGGTTGAAATGTCTTCAGCAATATAATTTTGAAATTTTTCATCGAGGGAAATCGCATGGGAACGCAGATGAGTTATCGCTCTTGTGCGAAAAATGATTGTAATTATTGCGCC
The DNA here is from genome assembly GCF_055798465.1 of Pogonomyrmex barbatus. Lineage (NCBI taxonomy): Eukaryota > Metazoa > Arthropoda > Insecta > Hymenoptera > Formicidae > Pogonomyrmex > Pogonomyrmex barbatus. The sequence goes on along the minus strand of NW_028297116.1, from coordinate 24,581,688 downwards.
AGAATAGAGAGAAAAGAGGAGGAAAATAAAGGAATATTTAAGAAGATTAGTTTTAAAGGGAAGAGAATCAAAGGATTGGCGGGCAGCACAGTTAGAAGATTCTTCGATTGTTAAAATTCTTCAGAGTAAAGAAAGATAGATGCCCTTTTCGACATGAGATTAATTCCGGGAATATTTCATCAAAAATTATTGATTTCAATAGGATTCTCTAGTTATCAAAGATAGAATTTTTTGTAGGAGATGGGAGTCTCCGGATTTAAAAACTGTTATTTTTCAAATTGTTGTTCCTCACAAAATAATGCAGCAGATTTTGGAGGAGGCTCATGATTCTTCTATAAGAGGACATTTCGGAATTAATAAAACTCTTAGAGAAGAAGATTCGGAAGCGTTTCTTTTAGAAAACATGCAAACAAGATATGGAACATTAGATTAGGACCTAAAAAAAAGTTTGTGTTGTCAAAAAAGATCCTGCTGTAAAGAGAAAATCTGCTTTTCAGATTTATAATGTGTACTCTCTTTGAGAGAATGCAGATGGACGTGTTAGATCCCTTACCATCTGTTCCTCTTCTGGAAATAAATATTTATTAGTATTGACTGATTGTTTCTCAAGATGGGTGGAAGCTTTTCCACTTAGAAATATCAAAGTTAGTACAGTGAGCAGAAGTCTTTATAAACCAAATAATATCTAGGCATGGGGTGCCATTGGAAATACATACGAACCAGAGAAAGAATTTTGAGTCGCAAATGTTCCAGAAGTTATGTCGAATGTTAGGAATAAAGAAAACACGGACTACTCCTCTTCATTCACAATCCAACGATCAGATGGAACGACAACATCAGACTATTAAATTATTTATCAAAATTATTTCAGAAAATTAGAGAGATTGAAATCGTTGGGATTCCTTTAGGATTATTGGTTTAGAGATCTTTCAAGCATGAAGTCACAGGTTTTACTTCTGCAGAATTAAATTTGGGAAGAGAATTAACCTATAGATCTTCGCGATTGTCCTCCTGAAACCGGTAATGTTTCCCAGGAAAGAGAATATTCATTTAGAATAAGAGAGAGAGAATGAATCATATCCATAATGTTGCGAGTCAATGAATTTGAGATCTCAAAGGACGAAAATGAATTATGATCGAAAGGATAGGCGGCTGAATTTTGTGTCTGGCCAGAAGATTTGGTTTTATAATCCTTAAAAAATGCGAAAATAGAGCTCCCAAGTTGCAAAGTAGTTAGGAAGGACTTTATGAGATAGTAAGGAAAATGAGCAACGTAGTTTATTATGTTCAGAAAACGAAAAGATACAAGAATAAAAAGAAATAGTGCATTTAGATAGACTAGCTCCATTTGAGGAAAAGAGAAATTTATAGGGAAAAGAATCAAAACTGATCCTGTATATGTATAAAAACAGATGGGAAAATATTTTATTTTTGGGGAAAATTATTAATTAAAAAAAGAATTCTTTAAGTAAATACTATTTATGTTTACGTTTCTTATATGAGGCTTGTTTGAAATCGCCGCTTTAAAAGAAAGATCTTCTGCTTTCTGCCCGAATATCTAGCTGAAGAAATTCTTTTTTTTTTTTTAAAGAAAACTCGCCCGCGGTTTTTGATTATCTTCCCGCTGGGCCTTAGGACGAATGTCGAGGCAGGGACTTGGAGTGTCCATAAGGATGAGAGGGTCCACGGAAGCTTTTCCCTCCTTGTCCGAAGATTCAAGAAACAAGTGCGCAAAACACAAGCGCAAAAGAGGAATTATAAAGGAAGAAGAAAAAAGAAAAAAAATGACCTCGTATCGGCACGGGACTTCCGAGAGGAGTAAAGTTTGAGACTAGTTCGGTGCTCGGTAATCCATAGCAGCAGCTCGGGAAGAGCAGGAAACCGACAGATTCCCTGAGAGCTTCATCTTGAAAGAAAAAGTCAATTTTTTGGCGAGGGAGCTCCCTGGAATTGTCGGGACAACAATTTCGAAGAGGAAGGGAGTGACGACTGAACGGTGTTACGCTCGGCGCTGCTCTCGTATCGACTTCTTATGTGAAGATCGTTCCTTGTCGACGCGGTCGTCAAGCGGTTGCGAAGGCATTGTTGTCGTGCTGAGAAAGTGAACGGCGCGACGCGCGAGTTTGAGCTGTGTTGCGGTGCATTTACTTATTATTATATATTAAAACTCTTGTTAAAGCTCCTGTGCTATTGTGAATAAAAGAAGTGTGTTCCTTCGTTTTCTAAAAACTCTTCCTTCCCTGGCGCGAGTGTTTCGCGAGTGAACCCACCGCGAGCGCGATATTTTCCAGCAACACTTGCTTGCTCGCTGAGTGATTGAACGTGATTGTTTGAATCCACAGATGAGTAGACTAGTAACATCAAATGCACACATGGATACGATATCTTCCATCTCCTTTTCATCTATTCATCTATATCTTCATTTTTCAGATTACAACGTCTATAATAAAATTTAGTATCTATTAGACACAACTGCTCTGCTTACCAATATTTATTTTTGCTAAAAACATTTTACTAGAATGTTGAATATGTGTATACATATAAAGTTCAGTGAACAATTTTTTTTGTTAGACTTTGCATTGTAATTTCACAAGCTCAGGAATGTTTTTTCATGTAATCTGAAGTGTGGTAGGTTTCCTTTTGTTCATATAAGCTGCAAATCTTCTATATGAAGGAAACGTTAATCTCAAATAACAGCTACATGTCGAACGAAAATAAATTTTCTATTTTTTCGATTTTTTTATTAAATCGACGCACTTTTTTTGTGTGTACTTTAATTGTATAAAAGGATTTTGTAATCTGTAAAGCCAATTCAAAGATTGATACTCTGTAATGTACCGATAATTCCCATCAGTTTAGAATACTTTTAAGGCATATAATTATGAATATCCCTAAATTTCAATTTCATCTTTTTTTTTTAATATTTTCTATTTATATATAAAGATTAACAGTATATACTCTATTTTCAAGTTTTCTGCGACTTTTTACAATCAGACAATATTTGATACAGGATTTCCGGCAATAACCGGACCTCTCACCAACAAATAAAGAAGATTATATTGAATTAAGAAACCCTATATCATTTTATGATTTTCGAAATAATTAAAGAGTTATTAATTTATAGAGATCCGCGAATGAACAAACATTTGTATGAAAGACCAATCCATTGCTACGTTGCTAGGCGCGCAACAAAATGTTTTAATGTGATCTACAAATGACAGAATATTTGTTTATAGTGACCGCCTCCAACATATTGCCTAGCAACCATAAATGTTACATTGGGTTATCTCTTAGTGTAAAAGCTCATTCGCGGATCTATATAAATTAATAAGTCTTTCATTATTGCAAAAATCATACACCTTTCGATTTAATATAATTCGCTGTCTGTTTTGCCTAAGAGGGTTGATACGGTTATTACCCTGCATGTTTAATTTTATTGTTAGTAATATTTATTTTCATTTATTTTTATTGATATTTATGATATGATTTATATGTTACATAATTTATATTTTATGATTTTATGTGTTGTTATACCCCGGATGGGCACGAACTTATTATCTGGGAAAGTCGGGTTCGCCAAGCCACCCATAAAGGGTTGGAACCCCGAGCAGGATTGTTGGGTGAAGAGTTCTTCTCAAAATCACGTACACTCATTTTATTGATAAACTGAGAAATGTATTAGATTAATTACACAATGTTTTAAGACTACACTTTATAACTTGTCTGACGACGATTTACAATATTTACTCTCGCACTCGAATTCGTTGGGCGATTCGGCACGGTGTTGCGCGGGAGATCGACAATCATTATGTGATATTTGCTTATCTCAACTGTGAAACTCAGCGATGGGCTGCGATCAATCGCGACGGATTACCGTTCTTAGTATGATTCCGCGCTCCCATTCTCGGGTAACCGATTATTGATAATAAATGTCTGATCAGCGTTCTGATTAGATTCGTCGATCGATTGCGTATAATTAATATTGCGCATAGGTCGATTTGTGCTTGATGCAATCTCTCCTGCCACGTACTAGAAGGATTATTTGTATATTTGCCAATGGCGTTGGAGGGTGTCGCCGCTGCAATTCGATCTGCACCCATCGAAAAATTAGGACATCATCTCTCTGGAGTACCGGTCGTGGGGATTCGAGAGAATACATGTATATATGTATATTGTAATATACGTATATATGTGTATCATTGTATTGTTGACGTGTTCTAAACACATTATTTGTGATAAATATCATCACATACCTCGGTAGTCAAAAGGATAAGATGCTTGCTCGGTAAGTAGGAGATCCAGGTTCGATTCCTGGCTGAGGTGGTATTTTTTCGCAAAATAATTACGAGTTTTCATGACTGGTTCGTGGTCGGGCCTCGTAACGCCTCCCTTCTTAATTAAGGAATTTGCTGATCAATTTTTCACAATCGTTTTATATGACGCGATCCTGCGATCTTTCGAAATACTGATCGCAGCTTTTGTGATCTTGCATTTTCGTAGTCTTTCGAAAGATTCTTTTCGTAATGTAAATTGCTTATTGCCATGTGGAATATATCTAGTTGTAGGTCTATGGTTACAACATGCCCTTCCCTTGTTAGCAAAAAAACGGAGATATGAGGTTTTCGCTATGTTTACAAAAATTTTTTCCAATACAATTCTTGTTACAATCGTTTACTTAAAATCGTGTATTTTCGCTTTTTTTTCACTTCTTTTAACGGCGCGGTCTAATACGTAATTTGCTATTTGTATTTAGCTTTACTAATATTTGTTTAGTAACATTTCGTTGCTTTTTCCTTTTTATTGCAAGTATTACCGCTATCACAACGATTATTATTATTGTATTAATGTAGTACTACTTATTGATATAGGTGCTACTTATTGATATACAAAATGTTTTTCTAAGAAAGGCGATATTTTATTTGTGTCCATTTTGTCGTTTATTTTGTTTAATTTTCTTGTTAGGTCTGTAAGGTTTGTTGCGTTTCGTACAACTTTTTTAATTTAATTTTTTCCACTTTATTTGTGTTGAGAGTCTCACCCAGTATTGTTATATTGTTGTGGCCAAGCAGAGGTCCGCTCACTTTTGGCCTCCGAGTAATGTTGTGAAGATTGTTCCTTGCTACGCGCCGTTGTTTATGTTTATCGATCGATTGATTTTAGATTTGACAGAGATTCATACGGAACGGTTTTGAGAAGCTTAAAGATTATAAAACGAGCTGTGTAATAGTTAGCTGTGTAATAGTTGAGCTTATTAAAGTTTTCTCTTTGTAAATGGTCTCTATTTATTTCCGCGAGTTGCGTGAGTGCGAGTTGTGCGAGTGATCACCTGTGACAATATTATAGTTTGGTAGATAAGTTTTTATTTCTTTTCTGCTTTTTACAATTTTCGATTTTATTATCGTGTCCGCTGTGACTATTTTATTTGATAGTGTTATTTTTCTCGTGTTTGCGATAATTTAACGCGTTTCTATTTTGTTTTTACATGAAATTGTAATGGTTTGTTTCGTTGGTATGGAATCAAGAATATGAATTACTTAAGGCTATCCATATGCTATTTTTATTGTCATTTAACTTTACAATAATTTTTTATAATAATTATCGGTTTCCATATATATATATATATATATATATATATATATATATATATATATATAATATATTTCGCATAATGGGTTGGTTTTAACGTTCTTAATCGGAAAACTTTGCTCGCACAAATAATTTGAATTTACTTCTTTACTACATTGTCTTAATTTTTCTTGAGTCACTCTTACGTACGTGTGTCTGTCTATGTCTAGGGCTATTAATGAGTTATTGATTTCTATTAATGCGGACATGTTTTGCTTATATGATACTGGTAACGGTATAATGTTTAATTTCATATATTGGAAGTGAAATTAATGGGAAATGTAGGATTGTGTAGACATCTGTGTTCTCGCAGTGTGTGCTCGTTACTTTCTTTCGTAGTCCAGTTTTCTTCTTTTTCTTTTATTTTAAATAAAAAATATAGATCTTGAGATATTTGCGTTGTTGCCTCTTTGAAATTCTCTAGTATTTCCTTTAGTGGTATTAGTGGGTGTAATATTCCATTCTTAATCTTAATTTCTTAAATAAGTTAGATAGTCTAATGTATTTTCTGCGTGTTGTGTCAATTCGTCGAGGACATTTATAGTTATAAAATATTCTTTGATATTCTCGCGACTTATTTCTGTTGTTATCGTAGTTTCTAATTTTTTGATTGTATTAACTAGGACGTTTTCGTTGTTTTGGATTATTTTCTCTTAATTGTTTATGTGCGCTATTATGATATTTATAATTTTAATGATTTTTTTATTATGTGTTCTGTCATTTGCTGTTTGTTATGTAGAATATTTAATTGTTCGTTAATTAATTTTCTGTCATCATTATTCATTGTTCCGAATAATGTTTTGGCAACGGTTCCTATTGCGTCAATCAGTTTTCATTTTGTTTTTGTGTTTTGTACAAGAAATTTATTCTTTTCATTAAGTGTTTTAGTCGCTGCAATTATTTTTCATTATATTATTGCGTTGTCGGAAAAGTCATGACGCATTTTTGTAACAGATGGCGCTAGTTCATTTTTGGAAGTACTAGAGTCATACTAGAGTCATATACTAGAGTCATTCATATCTATATTATTGCTATGTCATTTGACAGCTGACAATTCTAGCTTCATTCTAAAAAAAAAAAAATTGAGCAATTTGGTTGAGTTTTGCAGATTTTATAACAATTTGAAAATGGAAGACCAAACTATGCATTTTCGTCATATATTATTGTTTTACTTCCGTAAAGGGAAAGAACGCGCGTCAAGCTTGTGAAAAATTGCGTAAAGTTACAATGCTCTACAAGAACGTCACGTGCCAGCGATGGTTCACGAAATTCCGTGTTGGTGATTTTGACCTCAACGACGTTCCTCGGATAGGGAACTCAAACTCACGTTACACGACACGAAACATCCATTATGCAAAAACATTGAACATCCATCATTCAAGCGTTCATAATCTCAAGAAGCTGGGATACGTAAAAAAGCTCGATATTTGGGTTCCTCTTAAACTCAAAGAAGTTCATTTGACGGCGCGTATAAATATATGCGATATGCTCCTTAAATGTAAGGAAAACGATCCTTTTTTGAAGCGATTGATAACTGGTGATGAGAAGTGGATTATTTACAACAATGTGGTGCGGTCCCGACGTGATGATTTGCCTCAAACGACATCAAAAGCAAACATTTATCAGAAGAAGATTAGGCTTTTAGTGTGGTAGGATTTTTAAAGTTTAAAAGTGTTGTGTTTTTCGAGCTCCTATCAAGGAATCAAACAATCAATTCAAATATGTACTGTCGGCAATTGAACAGTTTGAACGAATCCATCATCCAGAAACGTCCAGAGCTCATTAATCGTAAAGGAGTTGTGTTCCATTGTGACAACACGAGACCACACACAAATTTAATCACCTGTCAAAAATTATTGGAGCTTGAATGGGATGTGTTGCCACACCCACCATACTCGTCTGACCTGGCGCCATCAGACTTTCACTTGTTTCGCTCTCTTCCTTGAAAACTTCTTGCATAATATAATGTTTAATTCAGATGAGACTGTAAATCAGCATCTTGTTCAGTTTTTCGCCGATAAAGATAAGTCTTTCTATGAACGAAGAATTATGAAACTCACTGAAATATAGCAAAAGGTTATTAACAAAACGGGCAATATATCATTGATTGATTTTTGTTCTTTATATAAATAAATGAAAAACATAGAAAATTGAAAAATTTTTTGAAAAACATAGAAAAAATAGGTCATGACTTTTCTGACAACCCAATATTATAGTTTTGACACGATCCTTTATTTGTAAATGTTAACATAGTACATACGTTTTGCGTTTTAAATATGTGTTCTTCTATTTGCTCCGCTCATTTTTCGATTGGTGAAATATCTATCTTCTTATATAATAAGAAATATCTATTTTTCAAAATGATTCGATTATATTCAGTTTTCCTATTTCCTCGAAGTATACTCCGGGGTGGTGTTTAAAATTCTCTATTTCCAATGATAGTTTTTTTTCTTTCTCCATAACCCCATGAATGATCCATACATTTATTCTGTAATGTTAAAATAAAATTTTTTATTTTTCATGAAGAGTTTTGCGATATCCAAGGTAGACGTTTCTTTTTTATCGGATTCTCTGGAATAACATTACTTTATTGTTATTTCGCTTTCTTAATTAAAAAATGTCTTCTTTGGAAATTTGTTGAGTTTGCTTTTTGTAGCGTTTGTTGTTTCTCGTGGTGTCTTTTGTAGCGATAGCTTTTGCTTGTATATCTTTTTTATTATGTTGGTGTTAGTTACTTCGTGTGAACTCTCTAGTATTTCGTCTTTCGCAATGGGTCCTGTGACTGCATATCGGCAGTCATGAGGTATCCTTACTACGTTAAGATGGGTTCCTCCGATCGCGCAGTATCGTTCAAAATGGGTTTCATCCCTGAGGATAATGATCCGGAGTTAGATAATTTTTTAAACGCTTTCGCGAATCGTGAGTTTTTCGATCGCGTGCGGGAGTGGATGTACGTTATAAAAACCTTTTACAATGATGGTATTTTTCAAATTGATGCAGACTCCATTTTCCGAACGATCCGAGTGCCGAAGTTGTCGAATTGCCGTGGTCTGTCGAACTATACGAACTGCTGAATTGCTGTTTTCCCTCTGTAAATGCAGAGAATGACTTGAGGGATGACCCTTTGAAGGGTATGTGCCGGCCAATGATTTAGATGAGGACGAGTTGCTCGCCTCTGCCGAGTAGTTCCCGGAAGATCGGACACTTAGTTTTTAGTTTCTTAAGTGTAATGGTGTAATTTCTTAGTGGGTATTAGTTTTAGTTGTTTATTTTTAGTTATATAGTTTTATTATCGGGGACCATCATTTGCTTTTGACTCTGTTGTTTCCTTGTCGGTAAGTCTCCATTTTTTTAGTTTTTATTATGTACTTTTATTCTATCTTTTTTAATTCTCAACGAACACTTTTATTCGATTCTCGTGTACGTTTATTGGCAGTCCGCCTTTATTTTATAGCTTATGTTGTCCATTTTTTCTAGAATTATATAAGGTCCGATCCATAATGCGTTGAGTTTCTTCGATCGTCTTCTGTGTACCGTCTCATCATATAATACTTTGTCTTCTATGTTAAATAGATTTGCCTTCGTCTTTTTATCATAACATTCTTTCGTCTTTTGTTTTTCTTCTTTGACGTTTTCTTTGCTATTTGATTCACGGCTTGTATTCTTTCGCGGAGCTCTTACGCATAATCGTCGTGTATGTATACGAAGATTTAGGTGAGTTAGTTAGGACCGTAGGTAACGGTGCTTGGTACCCGTAGACTAACTCGGCGTTAGTCCGGTGGCGATATGTGGGATTGTGTTATACGCGAACATCGCATACGATATCCACTTATCCAATCTGTTTGGTCTTCGTTGATATAATGTCGCAAGTATTCTGTTAGTGTCCAATGCGATCTTTCTAAAGCTCCATTCGTTTCCGGGTAATAAGCCGTTGTCTGTAATTTCTGTATTTTCAAGAGTTTGTACATTTTTAAATAACTCGCTAATCAAGTTTGTTTCTTGATCCGTTAGTATCTTGTCTCAGGAGTACCATATTCTAGTACTATTTTTGTTACGAATTCCTTGGCTATTGTTGCAACCTTTTGGTTTGGTATTGGAATACCTTTACTAAATTTGATTAAATTATCCTGAAACGTTAGTATATACTTGTTTCCCGTTGTCGTTACAGGCAGAGTTCCTATGATGTTTGACGCGCATTTCTCAAACGGTGTATCTGTTTTTGTCGGTGTATCTGTATTAAAGGTGCTTTAGCGCGTCGTTGCAATTTATTTTTCTGGCAATATTTACATTTTGAGATATATTGTTCAATATCTCGTTTTAATCCTAGTCAGTTGTGGTGTAGTCGAATTCTATTTATTGTTCGTTCAACGTCCTGATGTCCTCCTACAGGTACGTCATGGTACTCATATAATATTTGTTTCTTATCTTCTTTGTATTGTTTTTATGACGTGGTGTCGTCAATCTGTTGTTCCTTCGTTATTGCAGCCGTTCTTCCCAAGAGATTATTTTTGTATTTTTGCTCCTTGTCTGTATTGCGTTTACAGACTCTTGCGTTATGCGTTTTTCCATATCCAGCTTCTAATCCGATACTTGAATGATTTTTTTTTCTGTTACATTTAGTATGCTAATTGGACATGTATAATTTTATGGTTCGACTAGAAAACATCCGATAAAAATTCCAGCTATCATTTCTTCCGGTTTCATTAATTTGATTTTGTTTTGATTTATCGTGACTTGTACGATTGTTTCACTGTGCGGTCCTAAGGTCACACGCCTGTGTAGCTTGAAATTTGTATTTCTGAATTGTACAGAATTTGTCTTACTATCAAATGATTATATATCGCCAAATGAAGTCCGCTCCTAAGATCACGTCATATTCCATTAGTGCATTATCTCACACCATATATACCGGGTGTTATATCTTTTTTTGAGATAGCTCGATTGTAATGTGTTCTACCTAGTGTTATTATTTCATGTCCTGCCGGTTAATTTAATTTTTTCATTTTTTTAAATTAGAACGTCTAATAAATATTTCAATTTTATTATCGTCGCTGATGCGCCCGTATCGAATAAGAAGTTCATTTTTCTACTTTTGGCTTCTGCAACAGGTAATGTGATCGCGTTTAGTCCAGTGTTAACGAGCGATGTCCTTTGATGTATGTCACGCGATACTCTGATACGGAACACGGGGAGGTCGATTTACCTTCGTCGGTTTCGTCTTATTTTTCAAATTTTTCACGTACTTTTTTTTTCGCGAATTGAAAGAATTTTTTTCTGATGTATTTCTATTATTTTTTTCGGTTTTCCGTTTAATATCCAGCATTTCTGGCGCAAATGCCCTATCTTTTTGCAATAACTACATTGTTTTTTTATCGCGTTTACGTGGGATTGCTCTTCTTAGACAAAGTAAATTTATTTGCAAAATGGCTAATCCTGCAATCACGCCTGTAATCGATTTTTTCGCATTTGTTGCAACGCGGGCTTCGAGTTTGTGTCGTGTTAGAATTATATATATTTCGGCTTCTATATGCGGGTACTCGTGTGCTGGACCCTCGCGTTTTCTCCTCTGCACTAGCCCCCGATTGCTTCTTTGTTTTATATCGTTGCGATCGCGCGATTAATTTAATGTCCTCGTGTAATCCATTCTGGTAATTATGTAACGCCTGCTCTTTTATGTTTTCTAAAATCGCACGTTGTTGTTCGACAGTGTGGTTCTTGTCTTCTTCCATGGATTCGTAGTTCCATGTTTACGTTATCTATTCGTCTGCCGAATTCTTGCGCGCTCTCATTCGGTTTTTGCTTAAGCGAATTAAATTCAAGTTGCAAATGAGCGGTGCTCCGTTTGTTCAAGTATTTTTTTTCTAATTCTCGCTTTAATTGCTCAAAGTTTACTATATCTCGCGTACGGAAGTCCATCATAACCTTGCTCTTAAATTTGGTGCAAAGGATGGCTTCAAGTAATGTGTTCATCCGCGGGGTGTATATCGCGTATGTATTGACATTGAGAAACTTATATACTCTACTACGTGAGGTGTCGTCGACTCGATCTCTGTATTCGGGATCATATTACATGCGTCCTTCAGCGTTAAAAACACTAGCGAGTTTTCGAATTGGTTTCTTACATCTTAAAATGAGCGTAAGTGAAGTCTAATGGATGTGGATGAAAATCTTGCGAGGCCCTGTTTCATTCGTCGGGCAGTCGCGCATTCCATTTTATTCTGTAAACTGTATGCGTAATTCGCGTATTTCATGCAGAAATTCGCATAGCAACGCATTTTATGGCGCATTAAATGTGATTCGTCGATGGTATGTCTTAAATTTCGTATTTCATTCTCAATTTCTTCGGTCGGGAGGTTTAGAGAATTGGTTGCCGAAGGATTTGCCATTTCACTTATCAGTGCTTGGTATATATCGTTTGAACTAAATATGCTGCCGTCGTGAAGTCTGTGAGAGCGTCGTGACTGTACGTGTGTGTCAATGTGGGAATCGATATCGTTTAGCATGAGTAGGCTGAAATCGTTTGCGTCGCATGGGAATTCGCGTTCGGTTATTACATAGACATATCGCTGTCAGGAAAATATTCTAAAACTCGGCGTATGCAATTACGTATATCTAATAATGCGCTCTTGGTGGTATCTATCGCTGAGACGGTATTCGCGCTCCTAGCTAATTTATTGGAGAGCCATGGTTTTGGCCAGATCGCCGGTTTAGCTATGTCCCTCGCTCTAGGCATTCGCATACATATAAAATTTATTTCAGACTCACATTAGTAGACATATGATCGCTCGCATGGTCATTGTTGTCTGTACCGGCGTGTCGGCTAACTACGCTGGTAGTAGTGCATGTCGATGAAGTGTCCTTGCTGCCTGGTGTCGATGTACATGGACGACGCTGGCTGGCATTCGGTGCTCGTGGGACTCCGATCGTTGCTTCGCTGCCACTGGACATTCTTTCTATCTTAAATCGGCACTCTGCTGAATTTTCACTACTCTGGCACAGTTTTGTGGGCGACTTGTTTTCTGACGGGGCCTTCTCCGTCCGCCTGTTTTCCACAGGTCTTGAAATTTCGATTTGAGGGTGAAAAGAAAAAATTGTTTCTTCTGTCTGTAGCCTTTAGTCTGTTACTGCAGATTTTATTACTTGAAAGTTTTTCCTCCCTTTTTGGGAAAGTTTTTCCTCCCGTAGTTTGGTACGTCAGGACTTACCCTTTGATTCTGCTGGCTTGGTCAGTGATCCTCGTAAGTTAATGATCTTGGGAATGATTTTGACAATCCCACCGTTGCCATCAAATTGTTATACTCCGGATGGACACGAACTTATTATCTAGGAAAGTCGAGTTCGCTAAGCCTGAAGAGTTGAATCCTCGAGCAGGATCGTTGAGTAAAGGGTTCTCTTCAAAATCACGTACACTCACTTTATTGATAAACTGAGAAATTTATTAGGTTAATTGCACAATGTTTGCAAATGTTTTAGGGCTACAATGTTTTATAACTTGACAGCGTCTGACAGCGATTTACAATATTTACTCTCGCACTCGAATTTGTGCGATCCGGCACGGCTCGTGTTGCGTGGGAGGCCGACGGTCATTACATGATACTTGCTTATCTTAACTCGCGTGAAACTCAGCGACGGGTTGCGATCGTGATAGATTACCGCTCTGGTTAATTCTTAGTATAACTTCGCGTTCCTATCCTCAGGTAACTGATTATATTATATTGATAATAAATGCCTGATCAGCGTTCTGATTGGGTTCATCGATCGATTGCATGGTATTACTAAATCAATATTGCGCACGGGTCGATCAGTAAAAAGGAAAAGAAATTTATGATCGACTGATCGACTTTTCGCAATCGTTTTATACGACGCGTTCCTGCGGTCTTTCGAAAGACTGATCGCAGTTTCTGCAATTTTGCACTTTCGTAGTCTTTCAAAAGATCCTTTTCGTAAATCGCTTGTTGCTATGTGGAATATATCTAGTTGCAGGTCTATGGCTACAACAGTATATTTTAATATATGTATTTTATGTATATTTTATTATTAAATATCAATTAAGTACTAATATTTATTGTAGTTTCGACCAAGTTTTTTTCATTTCTTTCCCTTCCTGCATTAGAAAAATCAGAACAATCTTAGGAGATAAAAAAATCATATTAACCATGTATGTAGTAAAAGATGATTTTTCGATTGATTGCGCAAAAATATTCAGAATAAGTTTCTTGAAAAAGTAACAAGCAAGGTGCAATTACGGAAGGAAACAATTACGAATCAGAAATGTAATCTTGAAATTCCATCTGTATGAAAAACTTTAATATCCTATAGCTATCTTAAGAGAAACTATCTTAAGAGAAATAATTGATTGTAATCAAATAAGGATTATGAAAGCAGAGGAAAGGCGTATCAGCAATCGTCTATTAGAATTAGGAAGACACATATACTTAATAAGTACAATTAATATAATAATCGAATTTGTAGAGATAATTTCGTCAGTTATAAGAGATTACTTAGGCCGATATTCGTAGTCAGTTCTTATATTTAAGATCGTCCTAAAATAACATTTCAATAGGGTAGCTGTATGTGCTTATTTAAGGTCTTACTTTAAGGCTTATTTAAGATCTTAAATGTAATAGCTGATTATGAATATCAATCTTAGTCTTTCTTTAGACGTAATACAGATGATCAACTCAGTGAAGATACTATAAACATTATAAACAGCGAGAAAAATCAGGTCAATAAGAAAAGAAGACAAGAAAAGTAAACAAGAAAAGAATGCGTACAAGCAGCTGAGAACTGAATATCTAAATAACTAAAGAAAGGGAAAGGCTCTAGAGCAAATATGTAACTTTTGTAATGTATTTTACTTGGAGAATAATATATTAGGTTGGACAATATTTTTGTGTGATTTTTTATCTGTAAATGAAAAATGATTTTTCTATTCTAGAGGGCAATAACTTTAATCACAAATATATTGATAGTGGTGCATCATCTTTAGCCATTTTTCGGGCAGTCTTATAACCTCGCACAAAAAACTTCCTGTTTTTCTTGACGAAAAACTATTTTAAGTGTTGTTTGACGGCTTATTCGGAAACAAAGTATTATCCATTCTAAAAAAGATGGTAATTAAAGAGACGAAATTTAGAGAATATGGAGGATGCGGTAAAACAAGTCCAACGTAAGTGATTTTGGCCGGATTTGTAGGGATGTATACGACCTGGCATTGTTATGATGAAAGATGACATCTTTGCGATTCACCAATTCCAAATTCTCGTGGTGTTCAATTTATCCAATTGACTACAATATATATCCCAATTGATCGTTATGTTAGCATCATCCATTTTTACTCCAAAAAAAAAAAAAAAAAAAAAAAAAAAAAAAAAAAAAAAAAAAAAAAAAAAAAAAAACAAGAATAAGAAAATTTAAATAAATAAAAAAACTGTGTAAAAAAAGAAAAAATTATAAAATATTAAGGCTTTCATTTTTTGAGCGCAGTACCTAATCCGGTGCGTCAGATTTGACGAACGTTTTTGCTGGGACACTAATGGAGCTAAAGTTTAAATAGTTGAGAAATGCATCGTCTTCGAATAATATTTGTTACTTCTATACCAATTCATCAAAAAGTTTAAAAAAATCAATGATCCGAAAATCGGAAGCTTCTCTTGTCAGATCAGGCGTGTATGAAGGAAATTAATAAAATATTCTTTTTGATTAGAAATTCGATCACAGAGATCGTGTGATATCAGGTACCGTGTTGTCGTGATGGAGCATCCAAGAGTGCGCTAACTCCGGCCGAATATGATTACTCTTTCTTCTGAATCGTTCTCTTTGCGTTTTAGTTTGACACAGAAGTTTATTACACAGCGCTGTTCAAAATTATATTTTTCCATTTTTGTAACGCTACAACACACTTACAAAACTTATTATTAAATCAGACATATTGTCGGCTAGAAACTTGTATTATAAAAGTATTAATAAAAGTGTATTGTTCAACTGGTTTTAATGGCATAAATACAATATTGCCAGATCTCTAATGCCATGTCCATTACTTTTCAAACACATCTCGTACGTGCAATAATTATGACAAGTTACTCTTCATTAGAAATTGATATTATATTGTTTTAAACGAATATTACAGAAATTATCATCAAATATTAATCAAATTAAACTTCGAATAGGCGATATCCGAATTATTCTGCTGTGTAATATTTTGAAGCCAGAGTACATTAAGATTATTTAAAGTGCAGAAATCAGGTTTATAATGAAAATAGTAACAAATATTTACTATTTTAACAATTATTTATCTTACTCTTCATTCTACTAATCAAGTGAAAAGGTTATACAAAGGTTACATAGGGCAATCGTTCTAAAGATCAAAAAACTATTTTCACGTAATGTGTCACTCAGGCTATTTTATCAACGATATTGGGATAATGAATTAGATTAACAGATTAAATTGCCGGCCCAACATTTAATCTATTTTCTTATTATCAAACAGTATTTTTAATTAAACAAGTTCCTTTCATAAAGTGATACTGATCACTTCTACGAATATTACTAAATGCAAATCTCAGGTGAAATAAAACATAGACTGTTATATAAACTGTAAATGTTTTTGAATCACTTATACAACTTAAAATTAAATATTTAGAAAGTTATTTTTCTAAGTGTTATTTTATTTCTTTGAATACAACTATGAATCTAAATTAATTTAAAACTATATCTTAACGTATTGCGATATTAGCTTAATTGTATTAATCATTGTGATACAAGTTTGACAGTAAAATATCTATTGAATATTCTATTGAATTTATACTATTATGCATCAAGATTTGACCGTGATCGTAAATGTTTTTCTTAAATGTTCCGAGTGTTAAAACATTGATGTCTATAAATGTTGATAGAGTAATTTCACATGCAAAATTGTATCCAAAGACTATGAGAAACAATTACTTTTTGTTTATTTTTTTGAAGAGATTTTGTTGAAAAGTAATATCAAATATGTATTAAAAATTATCATATATTAAACCAACACAAAATTGTTACGAGTGGTGATCCGTTCGTCGTTGCCCCCCGAATATTGATTGAGAAGAAGAAATTCCCTCGAAGAAGAAAACCGATATAGCGACGGTTGTTGTTTGGCGGATTGTGATTGCAGCTGCGGAGTAACTGCTTTGATTACGCTTTCCTTTGTGCTATTATTTCATAATAATGAAGTTTGTTTCTTTTAAATAACAATCTCGTTATTTACGCGAGTGAGTATGAGCGCGAGTGAATCATGTGTGTGTCCGCTGCGATCACGACAATATTAATTGTTAAGCATGTTCAATTGATTGCAATATAATTGTTAAGTGCAGTATAAATAGATAACACAGGTAATTTTCTTTTTATTAACATTTCATATCTTGATAATCATAAATCTATATTGGTATACAATTTCACAAAAAATCAGAAATCTAAATTTTATTAAATAAAATATTTGTAATTCTTTCTATGTTATTCTTTTAACTTTGAGTTTGTAATAAGAGTGTTATAATTTTATAAAACTTTTTATAAATTAAATTTTTATTACATTTGAAATGCAATGATTGAATAATTACAATAGTGAAAATTATAAATAAATGCATCCGAAGAAATTAATTTATTGTTGGTGTTATTTATTGGTAATGTTTTTTATACTTCGTAAACCAAACGTTAAGAAAATCATTTGAAGATTTACATGAGAGGTAAATTATGTAATTACTTACCAGTTCCGTGACGAAGATCATCCTGTGCCTTATAAAATTCTGCAAGATCCTTGCCAGAACATAGTGGGGTATCAACCTGAGTAGTACTATTAAACAGAGAATAGTCTACTTCATAACCTTGTCGCTCCTTTGAATAGCTTACCATGGGGTCGAAACGATGACCCCATAAAATCTCTTGCGGTAGATAACTTGATCTAGCTTGAGTAGTTTGTCCAGTAGATTCAATAGTACCTTCTAAGATCAAAACAACTTCGAAACGTTCAGTTAACATATCCTCAGCAGACATATCAAAGAAGGGCGATGATTCATTGATCCGATGGATTATAGTAGTTGGCCAAATGAAAAATAAATCTCCATTTTCACCATCGGTACCTACCACTAGTTCCTGCTGGTGTTGAGATAGAATTTCACCTTCTTTGGTTGTTCTACTACGAATTATTTGGGCGCGAACGCTTGCACCAATTATATGACTCTTCCTCATATCACCCACTCGAAACATGAGACAAAGCTCACCATCTCGTTGATAAATCACGGCATTTCGCGAAAATAATAGAGTTTGAGTACGTTGTTTCGGTCTAGTCATTTTAGCGAATACGATACCCACCTATGATTAATCTTTATTTATTAAACTTAATTATATATCAGACATCAAAAGATTCAACATTTTTTAAAAATGCTTACCATAAAAGCTTGGATCATAACGCCAGCGATACTTTGAATACACATAATAAATATAGCTTCCGGGCATTCTTCAGTTGTGGAGCGACTACCATATCCGATAGTGTGCTGAGTTTCGATACTAAAAAGGAAACAGCTAGTAAAGCTGAAAATATTGTAAACACACGGTGTCCAGTTGTTTTCTATTTGAAAGGGTGGTAAATGATGTTCCTCGAAATCACCATGAGTGAAGGCAATCAGCCACCAAATCATTGCAAAACCCAGCCAAGATAGAAGAAAACTTAAAATGAAGCACAGTAACGTCCACCGCCATTGTGTATCCACTAAAGTTGTAAAAATGTCTTGCAGAAAACGTAGGGATCTTCGAGAGATACGCGATTGCAGCACGTTGCAATCACCATTTTTCAAGACGGCTCGTCGACGAAATTTTCGCGTCGGTCCAGCTCGATATCGACTCCTGAAACATGATGTAAAACATATTGGAAATTAAAACATTTGGAACGTTAAGTAAAGTACTTCTTTTATGGAGATTTGTTACTAGTAAGGTAAAACACAGTTTTTGACTGTTATGTTTTCAAAGACTGTAAATAACTAACTTTAACAAAAGCATTTGTAACAATTAGTAACAAAAGTCTAGAAATTTCTTGAATTTATATATTGATCAGGCATTGTAATTTCTTCAATATTTTCCTTGTTATTAAATATTAAGTATTAATATATATATTTATTATTATTATTAAATATTAAATATTAAATATTAATTTTATATATATTTTTATATACTGATATAATTAAATAAATAATCTTTTAAGTGTACATCTACAGCATAATTACAGATAAGAACAAATTTTTAATAAAAAAAGGTATACGCGATGAAATTCGAACACACGCTCTACTTCGTACAAGATCAACCTCTTATTAACTGTACTATCGCTGTTATTGCTTAGTAATAGCAATCAAATATATAAAGTGTCCCGTTCGTATATCGATCGACTAGACTCATTTTTTTAAAAATCGATTTTTTCGAATTACAGACCATTTGCTGAAACAGTCGGACACGTATCGTTCTTTTTCGCCCAAGAACAACCTGTATAAAGCGCTTCAAAATTCCCCGATCCGTCAACTGATTTCCCTTGTCAGTTACAACGTAAGGAACTGAATCTTATTACACATTCTGCGCTGTTCAAATTACAATGCTTTACATATAAATCTATTGCAATTTAATGATGATTTTCCTTATCAACTGACCTTTATTCAGAGGTGAGCGTGATAGATATGCATCGAACTGGCAATGTCAAAACATGTATGTATATACGAGGGATGTTCAATAAAAACTGTTACTATTACTGCCATAGTTATCTCGTCAAAGTGACTATGCGCGCAATCTCTTGGCGAGCGAAGAAATTACGTAATTTTAAAACCTTAAGAAATTTTGTAATACCTTTCTTAGTATCGGTCCACAATAGGTGATTTAAGTTTTAAGAAGTAAGAAATTGACCAATTATAATCGAATATGAAAAGAATAATCGACTATGATTGGTCAATTTCTTACGGCTTAAAGATTAAATACCTATTGTGGACCGATAATCGAACTAGAGAACCTCTAGTAGAAAGAAGCGACAACTGGGTCATATGATCAGCTACTCCACGATTGGCTGGCATCCATGTGAGCAGAATTGGCCATTACGACGCCAATGTGTGTTATCATTTGAACAGATGTTGGTGAAACATTTGAGGTTGATCGTATTAATAATTGTGCTTGAAATTAATATTATATACTAGAAATTATATATAATAATTTATATATAATTATTATATAATAATTTATAAATTTGAGGAAAAATTAAATTAAAATTAAAAAATTAAAATGTTTAACAAAAATTATAAATAAACTTTGATTAGAAGAGATGTGCATTTAGTCATTGAGTTATTTATGTTTATTAGAGTTTGTGAATTATTATTTAATGACCTACAAAAGTCTTAAATAATTTATTGTACTTATATTACAGGCATATTACGTATATTACAAGCACGTTCATTATGTCATTAAGTTGCATTGTATATAAATAGAGATGACCAAAGCTATAGATTAGTTAGATATCCGCAAAATGAGACCTTAAAAGGAGAATGGATTGCTATGGTTGGAAGTGACAAGAACTGGTCACTTGGCAGTTTTCAAAAACTTTGCGAAGTTAGTAGTAATGTACAATATGCTCTGATTTTGCATTTCAAAAGATAAACATGATGGAAAAAAAATGGGGTGGAACTGAATCAGACTTTACCCATTTGCGTCCAGCAAAAAATTCGATTTTCGATGATTGAAAATGTACCTACAGAAAAATCATAAACATGTTGTGAATTTAATAATACATTATTACATGTTTATCTTCTGAAATATAAAATCAGAGCATATCGCACATTGTTACTAACTACGCAAAGTTTTTAAGAACTGCTAGGAGATGAGTTCTTGCCTCTAACCGCAGTAATTCATTTCTTTTTAAGATCTCATCTTGCGAATATCTGACTAATGTATAGCCTTGATCGCTTCTATTAGAACATTTGTATGTGATACAACTCGATGATAGTGAACGATGCTTGTAATATATGCAATAGCACATTACCTGTAATGTAAGTACAATAATTTATTTAAGAATTTTGTATGTCACCAAATAATCATTCATAAACTCTAAATAAACATAAATAACTTAATGACTAAATGCATATTTCTTCTAATAAAGTTTATTTATAATTTTTGTTAAATTATAAATTTTGTTAAATATTTTTGTTAAATATTTTAATTTTTTAATTTTAAATTTTGTACTTAAAAGGCGCTTATTAACTTCAAAAATTAAATAATAAGGAGCATAAAAGCGAAAATAGTATGTTCATGCGAATAATGTTTATCGTTAATAGAGAAAAGTCGATATATAAATAATTAATAAACAATACATAAATAATTGATAAACAGAAAAACATACGTCATTTCGATCTTATATTAGGTCATCTTCAGTGTGAAAATTAAAAATTAATAAAAACAAAACTTAAATTATATAACGATGATCTTAACGAAAACGCTCAAGAAAGATATAATCAGTTCGGTAAAAATGTATAAAATTCGGTTGAATTATATAAATAAAGTTCAATAAATTGTTGAAACATAAAGAAAACTATGCAAATATTTCGCAACGCAGATATAATACATTCGGTAAATTAATATAAATTAAATTTGGTTAAATTGTAAAAAAGGTTCAATCAAATTGTAAAAATAGAGTTATAATTACGAAGTACGGTTGCATGCGGATGTATATTTTTAATTTTAATTTAATTTAATTTTTCCTTAAATTTATAAATTTTAGTATATATTAATTTCAAGCACAATTATTAATATAATCAACTATCACCAACCTCATATGTGTCACCAACATCTGTATAAATATCATTGCATTGCGTCGCAATGTCCAAATCTGCTCATATTGATGCCAGCCAATCGCGGAGTAACTGAACCTAGTTCTTGCTTCTCTCTACTAGAGGTTCTGTACATAGATAATACTTATTGTGCGGACACTTATTTTGGGCTTTATAGCAATAACGCCTAAAACTATGAGTTCATACAATCTTCGTCATCTACGGGTCTGATGAATTCGATCTTGTCGAAGTCTTAATATGCAATTCTAAATTACTATGTCATTTGGATGGCACCTATTAGAATATCGGTCGCGAAATGAGCGCTCAGCAACTCTAAAATTTTGATAATATTTACTTAAAATGAATCTGCTATATCTGTTATTTCTGTTATTTTAAGTGTGTAGTAAGTTGTCATTGTAAGAATCAGAATGAAATATATTATCCATTTCAGGATAAATATTGACAACAATGGAATCAGTTCTGGTCTGCTTGACTTTGATATATATCGTTAAGATCATCATCTTAAGTAACAACTAAAAGATTTTAGTCATTGTTTACTAGAAAATTATTATAACAAAGAGAAGATTTATGAATATTAAGATTTGTACGTAAATGACAATTGACAATGAAAAATTTAATATTAAACGAAGTTTACATATGGATATTCCTACGTATACTACTGTTATGTTCGAGTCGACTGCACGATTCTTTTCTTCTGAGAATCAGTTCTTATTATTTAGTTATACAAATAAACAGATGTCAGACTTTTATATTTTTCTGTTGAGAAAAACAAGATATCGAAACAGAAAGAATGATAAGCATGCGGGCCACTGGTCACGATCAGTGGAATCTTCACACCACTAGTTCAATTTCAAAAAAACAAGGCAAAACAGGAAATGAATGAAACACGCGGGCTGTCGATTACGCGGATTATTATAATCATTTTCATATTATTTTTGTTCTCGGAAAATAGGATGCCGAAAAGTGACACGTGGACCTCTGGTTACGCAAATAATAATAATGAAATAAACAAGATCGAGTTGCTCTTACAGGGCGCTTATATATATATATATATATATATATATATATATATATATATATATATATATATATATACACATATATATATACATAGCGCCCTGTAAGGGCACAGTAGTCAGTTCAGTCAGTACACTACCCACAATACACACAATACATTCAATTCGTTTTTCGCCGAAGTCTCGGATCCGGTCATTCCAACTTTTTTTGAGTGGAAGTGAGTTCTTAGTAACCAAGGGTCTTCCCGGTGACATCGCTCCTACGTGCATCACCTTCCAGGTTCCGAAGTCTCATCTGTTCCCGCTATTGTGAATTAGAAAAATAGTAAGTTCTAAAATATCAATAACTTACTAATAATTATTTCGAGTCTCTTCTTCCCTATATTTCTTTTACTTCTTTCTCCCTTACATCTCTTCTATCCTCTGCCCTTCTTTTTATTCTCTTCTTTCCTCCCTTTTACCTTGCTTTGGCAAGGTAAAAGGGAACCTTTTGGGCTCTCAAAGTGTTTTGGAGCGCTCAGCTGGTTCATGACCAATAACTCGGTAAAATTGCTTTCCTGCATTTTCTTTTTTTTCTTCTCTACCTCTTCTTCCGCCGTCGGATCTCTCGGCCTCCCGATATATTTTGGAAGAAGCCCTAGAGTTCACGAGCAGCAATATCTCTCTCTCACCAACAATTTCCTTTGTTCGCTTATTTATTTTTTAAAAATTCCTACAGTGAGATCGATAATATCCTCCTTTTCCGAGTCCCAGAGACGGAGGCGGGCCTTAAAGTGGCTTCGTTACTACCGCAACAAGCGAGCTCGACGAGTCAAACTAGCCCTCAGGAGGGCCATCTGAGGTTTTGCAACCAAGGGACAAAACCACGAGTTGCTCTGAAACTCTACTCTTCTGATATTTCCTCTCCGTCCTACTCTCCGGTCCAATCCGATATTCTATATATATATATATATATATATAGAAATTCAAATGTAAGATTCATAAATGTATTATAAATCACTTGTAATATTTTGACAATTAAATGTAGACGCAATTTAATTTAAATGTTTCTTTTTATTTAAAATTTTCTCCCTCGTTCCCTCTACCTTTAAGAGTCGCATTGGATCCTATTCTAAGTTAAAGAGATTAAATTTTCTGATCCGAAAATGGACCGATGGGCGCACGTCTCTGAGTCAGAATCACAGCGTTGTCAGAACGTTGACCTGTACTCCGAGACGTATGCTTGGCTTGTGAGCTTGTCCTCGCGAGTAAAAAAATAGAAACCTCTGATACGCCCTTCCATGCCCAACGATTCGTGAGGAATTATCCGAGTTGGACGTAACACATACACGTAAATAAATATCCAAGTTTTTATATTGGATGTTTGAGAATGAAATATTAGCACGCATCGAATAGGAAGGAATTCATAACTATAGAAGATAAACAGTGAAAAAAATAAATAGTGTAAACATTCAAAAAACTATTCAAATGTAAATATAAGTTAAAATTTATGCGACCTTTTCATTAATAAATGTGAACTTATATGTAATGGTATGAGAATGAACTTTGCTTATCGTGGAAATTGAAACTTATATACAGTATAATTATAGACCTTGTTTCACTCTATATGCAGGTGATGGTATGAGATAGATCTCGTTTCGCGTGGAAGTCAAAAACGTAAAGTAGAACAATAGATGCAGCTTTTTCTGTAAGCACGGAAGAAGTGGAATAAATTTCGCTAAATTTATGCGAAAACTCGTTTCATGTAGAAAGTTAGAAGTCCATGTGAAACTTCGTTTCGCGTTGATGAGTGTATACATAGAGACAGTGTGATGTCCCGTTTACCTCCGGTAGAGTATTATCCCAACCCATATCACAGTAATAATTAAATATCCTCTTTTTCTAGTGGATATATCACATTATTACTGTAATACGGTCCAATGGATTATCTCCATTGTCATCGATAATTGCTGATCTAGTCCTACAAGATTTAGAATCACACTCTTAATCTTCTATTTAAACCTGCATTTTACTTTAGATATGTTGACGACATAGTACTTGCAATTCAGGTATCACATATTGATATGTTACTTAACACTTTCAACTCTTACCATCCAAGGTTAAAATTTACAATAATATCGGGAGGAGATAAGCTAAACATTCTTGTTGTTATTTAAAAAAAACTCGTTAATTTATATGATTAGTACCAAAAACCTACTTGTTCTATACGATACTTGAATTATTATTCAGGCCACTCTTTCTCACAAAAAATGGCAACAATAATAGGTTTAATCGATAGGATTTTGCCACTCTCACATCCTCAGTTCACAGCAAAAATTTCGAAAAAATCATAATCATTCTTTTAATGAATGGATATCCATTGAATATTATTTTTAATAGCATTCAATGGATAACAATAACAGATTACACAATAAATTAGAGCAACTTAATAATCAGAAATCTAATTCCAAACATAACAATTAGAATAATGATAATGAGAGGCCTGCTTTACTCATCATTCTCTTTGTTAATTATATATCTGATAAATTTAAAAACTTTTTTAAAAACTCTATAGTTTCCTTGGCATATGTTGATATAAATAAATTGAACAAATTTATTAAAGTACAGAAAGATAAATTACCCAAAAATTTACATTTGAACTTAGTATGTAAGATCAATTGCAAAAACTGTAATGCTTCATATGTCAGGCAAGTTAGTAGAATATTAAAAACTAGAGTCAGCGAACATAAAAATCAAATAGAAATCAAATAATATCTAATACTCAATCCTATGTACATCATTAAAAGATTTGATATCAAAAAAGTGGCGCCAAGTTATAGTCTCATTACCTCGAAGGTTAAATGTTTAACTTAAATAATTGCTTTTAAAAAATGTAAATTAATGATTCGTATATTTGTATTCTTATTGAAATCTTCTTATTCTAAACCCAAGTGATAGTAGCTTTAATTCTTTTTCAAAATTATTATGATATCATAAAATTGAATATCTGAATCGTGACATAAGGAGCAGAGATTGTAATAGAGATAAATTTTCTAATTTTTCACGAGACATATTGTACTCTGCTCGTCAATGATTTGCTGGATCCTACAGTGACCCTGACTTATCGGTCTAATAATCTGCTGAGTCGATAAGATTAATGGTAAATATGCGCTTATCAAAAGAGATATATTAGTAGTAATTTAGAAACATGTATAAGTGCATGAATTATGAATGCAAGTAATTGTACGAGAAGAATACTCGACCAATTATTTAGCATAATTTATCATTCGAAGCACAACATATTACGAAATATATATTTATATAGATAAAAATCGATGCAAACGAACAATATATTGATGAAAATATAATTTATGCATTTCTTTCTAAATTAAAAAAAGAGAGAAGAAAGATGGAACAAATAAAAAGAATTAGTGTGTTAATCATTTGTGTGTGTGTGTGTGTGTGTGTGTGTGTGTGTGTGTGTGTGTGTGTGTGTGTGTGTGTGTGTGTAATCATTTTTCTTATTATTCTAGATTATTGCTAATGTGTCCGTTCGATGCGCATATTTATCATTAGATCTTATCGACTCTGCGGATAAATTAGGCCGATAAGTCAGGACCACTGTAGAATCGAGCGAATCATTGATGGGCAGTGTATATTGGATCTATTTGGATTCAGTAGCGCCTTCGTGACAGAAATTCTAACCGTACATGGGGACATGGGCGATAACGTTTCTTAAAGTAAAAACTTCAAATCGAACTTTGCGTAGCAATATCTCCACTCGTAGGGCACGTAGCAGAAAAATAAAAATACTTTTATTATGCAAGTCAAATTCAAGCTACCGATTAAGCCTACTTAGAACTTGATCGGTTTAGCCGTTATTGAGATTCGATAATTTCGGATGCTCGCATCTCGCCGATTCGCATAAAGTCACACGGTAGTGTTCTCAGTTAACTTGACACTCGAAATACTACCGTATCTCCTGCTATAATTCAACACTCAATTATCACTCAACATAGAATTAATATACAACGTGAATTTGATTGGGATGATGTAGAAATTTTAGATGAAGAAAATTTAAAAGATTAATATCTGAGATGATACATATTCTTAAATGACAAGTTCTCAATTTACAAATTGACAATTTACAAACATCTCCGCTCTCCTTGATCCGCTTTATACCAAACTTTTTACTAAACATAGAAGTTTCCATTTCTTATTATTATATTATTATATTATATTCTTATTATATTATATTTTGATTTGAACGCGTATTACCGGCTGCTTTAAGATACTTATTAACCCGTTCTCATCATATTATTTTGTACTATATACATAAATTTTATTAATTCTATATAATTCTATATATTTTATTAATTCTATATTCCTAATTATTTCCATTCTTAATCCTTTCATTATAATTTTTTTTTAGTTGGCACTATCTAGCATATACTATCGCAGTTTTACTAACGACTATTTCAAATTCTAGATTCAAATTTATTTCTCGTGATATCTTATTAACTTTTTATACCACTCATTGTATTTTTTAGATAGTAATTCTGTTGGGGATATCGCAACCAAAGTTACGTAAAACCTATATTGCCGTCATACCGTTGACAGCCAGATCCCAAAAATTCTGGTTAACTCGATTTTTGTAAAATGTAATATTAAAATAAGTTTAACTAAAAGAATACAATACGCGCCCTTACCGATTGCAACGAATCCATGTGCAATCCGACAAGGATGTTGACACGCGATAACACCGTATCGAAACGCTGACCGAATCAAAACAGCGTTTCGACGCGAGGATACGCCGAGGCCGCGTAACCGCGTACACACGGCACACGGATAAAAAGGAAAGCGAAGATGGGTAGGCGGCTCACTAGGCTCACTTACAAGGGACTTGTCACAACTGTCTGGAACCGATTTAATTCTCCTTGAAATATTATTAAACACATAATATATTAATTTAATAGCATAGTGATTTGTTAATATTGTTATGGCCGAGCGGTGGTCTGCTCGCTTTTTATTTCCGAGTATTGATCAGAAGATCGTTCCTTGCCAATGCGTCATTGTTTATGAATTATTGATTTATTGATTGGAGAGATTCGATTGAGATTCGTGCGAAATAGTTTTGGAGAGGTGATGATCCGCAAGCGGATTGCGAGCGCGAGATTGTATAACGAGCTGTAACTAGTTGTTGAGTTTATTAAAGTTCTTTCTTTTATAAACGGCCTCTATTTATTTCCGCGTGACGAGTGAGTGAGGAAGTATTGTGCAAGTGACAACCGGAAATGCACAATATATAAAGTTTCATATATTATATCATTCATTATAAATATTACAATAATGATATTCGAAAAAAATGCTTTAAACATAAAGACATCAAAATCATCTTCCTTCAGCTATATTGTTGCAATTTTCCATATCACATATTGTTAAAATTTTTTTAAAACTTTACTGGATTTTTAAATTGTTCTGATCTTTCATTTATATGTCCACTTTTAAACCACGAATATTTAAATAAGTTGTAATATCGAGGAGATGGTAACTTATTATGTATCAAAGATTGTGATTTTATTATATTAATTCGTTGATGTAAATTTATATCACTTTTCAATAATAGAACAGTATCCGACAATTTTTCCAAATCCAAAATTCATAAACATCTAATTGTATTTTTCCTTTTGGAGTCCTTTTGGAATTATTGTATTAATGCAATTTTCTGCTGTTAAATCAAAAACAATATCGGGACAATGTCCATTTCAAGAATCAATAAAAAGGGCGCTATCAGCACCTACATTTGGAAAAAAAACTTCTAATAACTAAGATTTAAAATGATCTGTATGAAACAATAATTAATAACATTAATAACATTAAATTTTATTAGATTGCTAAAATAATTATAAAAGAAACAATTGAAATGTATATATACCTGCTGCCATTTTATCAGAGTTTGATGCTTTTACAATAACATTTATTGGTTTGAACAAATTTTCTTCCACTCTTGGCTCAAATATGCCATTAGCTTCTTGTAATAATAAATAAATAATAAATAAATAAAGGCGATAGCAACCTGCTATCATCATATTATTGATTGTATCGTGTACAAATGGATTGTCGATGATACAGATTGAACATCACACTCTACTGTCTTTATTTTTTGATCAGATAATGATCTTCCTAAATGGATTTTTAATTGAAATTCATTTTGATCTGAATTATAAATATTTTCAGATCCGAACTGTTCGATAAGAAGTTTTTAAAACTGTTTTTAAAAAATCTTCGGTGGTTTTTTGCGGATCAACCGAATCTTCCAGTGTTTTTTTAATGATAAACTTTGTAATT
This sequence comes from Pogonomyrmex barbatus, assembly GCF_055798465.1. NCBI lineage: Eukaryota > Metazoa > Arthropoda > Insecta > Hymenoptera > Formicidae > Pogonomyrmex > Pogonomyrmex barbatus. Next base: position 24,552,878 of record NW_028297116.1, on the reverse strand, counting down.
TTTTTTAAAACAATTCGAGAACTTTTTGAATCTTGCTATTCAACTATCAGATGCTTTAAACATAAGACTTAAATTTTCTATTTCTTGTTGAGCCTATAGAGCCCACCTTTTTAAATCTACATCATGAATTATATGACCTGATTGAACAGTTGCGGTAAATTTATTATGTGTAAATTGGGAAATGCAGGATAATTTTTCCATACGATTTTCATCTGATTGTAATTATTTTTTCCATCGTCTTAATTGACGTTTGGATGACTCTTCTAAATTTATGCTGCACGGATTTTAAAGAGTGATTCCTTTTTTATTACTTATATTATCTTCATTGTTAATATTTCGTCAATATTCAGCTCGCCTTTTATAAGAATTATCAAAGTACATATTATCACTCGAACATTCATAAGAATTTAAATTATATTCGCTGCATGCTTCTTCATCATTCTCAATTATTTCAAAAATATGCACTTTATAAAGTTCTTCGCAATCAAGACGTATTTGTTCTGTTATTTCTAATCTATTGTAATGAAAAAATCTAATAAGAATTTTTGAATGTTTTCTTTCAATTCTATTTCTGCTTCAATTATTGGTGTTTCCATAAAATATATCAAATTTATGGAGGCTAACAAAAGCCTCATTAAGTGGATTAATAATCATTATTAATTTGGGAAGAAATGGAGATTAGGAGACCATCCTTCAATGGCCTTGATCTTGATATATGTTGTCAAGATCACGATTCTGAGTGATCTTCAAAAAGTTTTATGCGTCGGTCGTTCTTCATTAAAAAGTTATTAACAAAATGTTTTTAGAAATATAATTTTGAAATACAGTTTTGACGAAATTAATAATATTAATTAATAATATTTGAGTATTTATTTAGAATACGGTCTTCACTTCCGATTTTGATAAAATTGGGTTCAATCGACGCGATTTCACTTAAAATAAAAGAATCTGAAAAACGGGGTAGTCTGCCTGGCAAACTAAGATATTAAACGTTAAAATTGACACTTTTTTGATCAGGAAATCTGTCAGCATCATAATGCAGCGACTGAGTATGTGTTGTGATTCTGTATGTATGATAAGGGGATTCGGGGGGTGAAATCCCCCCGAATGAGGATCGAGGAGGCGAAACCTCTCGTCAGCGATCTAGGGGACGAAGCCGCCTGGTACGGAGTTAGGAGAAGCGAAGCTCCCCCTCCCACTATTACAGAGCCAATTACGAAAACAATAAAAGATTAGATTTGTAACAAAATGAAATGAAAGCTCCACACCCAATTCTTGCGTTGGGGTCTTTGTCAATCTTTCTAGGATATATCATTTTAGTATATGATAAACTCATCACTTTAGTAAAGCGAAAGTTTATAGTAAAATGAAAATTTTTTCTGAAAATTTATCATAATTTTTATAACTTTTTGTAATAATTTTTTAACGAAGGACGTCCGATGATTAAAATTTTTTGAAGGTCAGTCTCAGAAATAATATATGTCAAGATCAAGACTATTGGAAAGTGGTCCCCTAATCTTCATTTTTGCCTTAATTTGTTCTTCGCTCGAGAGACATAGTCGTGGCTCGTCGCCAAGTGTAAGCGTCAGCGCATCACGAGCGTGAGACCAGCATGTCTCTTTACGCGAGCCTGCGAGTTGCTGAGTATCAAGATTATTAGATTTCAATAACAGCTGAACCGATCAAGTTCTGTATAAGCGCAATTGATAGCTTGAGTTTAAATTATATAATAAAAGTTTTTAATTTTTTTCTACGTGTCCTGTAAGCGGAGATATTACAATTCAAAGTCCGATTCTATAGAAATTTATTTTTAAGAAACGTCGTCATTATTATTATCATCGTCGTTGCCGTATGGGCTACGGTTGCAATTTTCGCCACTACGAGGCAGCAGCGCTAGCGGTCAATCTTTCGGAGTGATGTATGCATACGAGAGCGAGCGAGACAGCGAAAGAGCGAGAAAGACAGCGAAAGAACAAGCGAGACAGCGAAAGAGCGAGTGAGATAGTGAAAGAGCAATACGAGAGCGTGCGAGATAGCGAAAGAGCGAGTGAGATGGTGAAAGAACGATACGAGAGCGAGCGAATGGATATTTATAATGGATATTTATATATTATTTTTACAAAAAAGTTTAAATAAAAATATATAACAAACAGCATAATATGAAAATATAGATGCAGATTTTACATAATATATTTTCAAATTTTCATAAATAATTTTTGTACAAAAGTTTACTTTAAACTAAATTTGCTTATATTTCATTGCATATAAATTATTTCTATATTATATATAATAAATTTATTAAGGGCAATCATAATTTTATAGTAAAGAATTGTGTCTTCTTTTATAATGTCTGTCGATATTTAATTTTATTTATTTTTTTGCAGAAGCTTTTACAGTTTTTCCATTTTTTTTTATATAGCACCGACATATACAGTTGTACAGGATTTATCATTATGTTATAATGTAATCATGTGGCAAAAAATGAAAATATATACTGTTTATAAAATCCTTAACACAACAAAATAAATAATATCACAATAAACTTACTTTTTATAAAAAAGTAAAAAAAATCGCCAAGTGTACGCGCAGTGTGTATGTGAAAGATTATTACAAGTTTACGCGCAGTGTGTTTGTGAAAACTCAAGCACATATCTTTACATCAAAGATCCAAATATTATATTACAAAATTAAGTCATCTTACTGATGTTCAAATAATATATAATACTCACCTGTAATAAATATATTATAAAAGATTTAATATCTAAAAGTGGCGCCAAGTTACAGTTATATTATATAAAAGTGTTACTTTTTAATGGAAAAAAAGTTTTTCAATTATTGACCCAAATTATATCTTCTTAAAAAAATAAAAATAAAATTCAAGATATTTTTCCACCCGAGAACTTTTCATTTTATTTAAGTTTATATTTACAAAATTACGCAATCTTATGTCTAATTTTCGAAATATATAATAGTATATAATATTCAATTCTAATATTTGTAAAAAAGATTTGATATCAAAAAAGTGAGACCAAGTTATAGTTACATTATCTGGAATGTTCAATCTTTTTAAAAAAATAAGAATAAAATTCGACACACATCTTTGCATCCAAGAATTTTTCTATTTTAATTTTATTTTAAAGTTATATTACAAAATTACGTAATTATTTCTATAAAACATAATATTAAAAAATGGCCCAAACTTTTAATTCTAAAGTAAAAAAGAAATTTTGCAAAAGTGAAAAAAGATGTTATCAACTCAAAATTTGTAATTACCAAAAGATTTTATTGAATTATTGTACTTACTCGTATGTTTATATAAAAATAAAATATAAAAGAAAATCTGAAAAAAAAACGAACATACAAAAACTTGGCGCACCCGGGCGCATTAAAACACGTATATACACTTACTGTATTATATTGCACTCTTACTGTTTATCTTTTTACATTAATAATGTAAATATTACTTTTAAAAATATTTATAAATAAAATTTTGTATATAATTTATTAATAAATTTATTAACAAAAATTTATTAATAAATATTAAAATATGCGTTCATACTAGATAATATTCTAATAAAATAAATAAAATAACTCTTAAGTTTTTTGTATTATTTATGTAAAAAATGTTTCATTAATTTCATTAATTAATAATTAATTATATATTTCATTAATTTTATTTAGTTAATATTGAAAAAGAAATATCATAGTTCAATATTATTATTAAAAGTAATTTTAATGCGACCCGAGCGCGTCAAGTTTTTGTACGTCGTTTTTTTTCTTGCACATCAGATTTTCTTTTATATTTTATTTTTATATAAACACAAGTACAATAATTCAATAAAATTTTTTGGCAACTACAAATTGACATTAATTTTGGATTGATAATATTTTTTTTCATCTTTGCAAAATTTCTTTTCTATTTTATAGGATTAAAAATTTAGACCATTTTTTTATATCATGTTTTTTATAGAAATAATTACGTAATTTTGTAATATAATACTTTAAAATAGAATTAAAATAGAAAAATTCTTGAATGCAAAAATGTGTGTCGAATTTTATTCTTATTTTTTTAAAAAGCTTGAACATTCCAGATAATGAAACTATAACTTGGTGCCACTTTTTTGATATCAAATCTTTTACAAATATTAGAATTGAATATTATACTATTCGAACATTAAACATAAGATTGTATAATTTTGTAAATATAAACTTAAATAAAATGAAAAGTTCTCGAGTGGAAAAATATCTTGAATTTTATTTTTATTTTTTTAAGAAGATATAATTTGGGTCAGTAATTGAAAAACTTTTTTTCCATTAAAAAGTAACACTTTCATATAATATATAACTTGGCGTCACTTTTTGATATCAAATCTTTTATACAAATAATACATATTATTACAGGTTAGTATTATATATTATTTGAACATCAATAAGATGACGCATTTTGTAATATAATATTTGGTAGAAATATACGTTATAATACTTTAACATACTATAGCAAAGTGATTTTATTGACTATAAATGCAAATTTGCTAGTATTTATACATTAGATTTATTGATATTTATTTTTAAGAATGCACTTAAACTTAAAAATGTGTCATGTTTGAAAGATGTCGAAAAATAAATGATAACATATTTCATGACATAATGATGATACAATTAAAGAAATTATTATTACTTCTTATATTAGAAAAGTATTTTAAGATAATATTATTACTCTCTCTCATATCAAAATCATGTCTTTTGACATGATTATTCTCAAAACATTAAGAGATTATTATATATTGTTTAGAATGACTAAATAATATATAATAACATAATTATTTTATCAATTAAATAATACAAGTTATGGCTTTGGTGAAATAAATCATGAAAAAATATAAGAAAACGCCAATCAAACACAGAGTCTTCGTGTGTAAAAATAATGTATTACATAAAAAGTGCATTTACAGACATCAGAAATTCATTATGCTGCATACTGTCTATGCTGTTTTTTTTGTGCTGTTGCGTCTGTGATTGACTTTTATATACTATGACGAATTTCTCTTATGTGACTGTCTGATTATTATTTTGGACTACCTCGTCAATGTAATGTCAATGTTTTATGAGTTTAATTCATAACGGTGCAAAGATGCAGGACGTACGTAACAGCGATCTCAGTTTCCTATTGTGATTCTTATATTGTATTTACATTTAGGATCTTAAACAGAGGATCAAAACGTCTGTAAATTCACTTTTTATGTAATACATTATTTTTACACACGAAGATCCTGTGTTCGCTTTGATTAGCGTTTTCTTATATTTTTTCATAATTATTTTAATATGTATAAAAAATAATAAAAAATTGATAAATTTGTGCTATAAAATAAATGTATCATAAACATTAAGAAATGATTATGTTATTAAGTACGTTTAGGAATTAGTGTATAAAGACAATGTAAAAAAATAAGAGCGTAAGTGAATAAAAATAATTTTAAACTTAAAGTATTATAATCAATAAAACATGAAGAACGAATGAAACATGAAGAATGAATGAAAAAAGTAAATGTTTTTATTTTTGTATGATTAAAGATATGTATGATTAAAGAAAAACAATAAAAATTATTATTATTGTTATTATGATTTGTAATACATAAGGCAGAAAAACAATTTTGTTATACAAGCGTTATATAAAAGCACAAATGATGTATATAGCGATGTTTTCAGATTATTTCTGAAAGATGTGATTTTTTAAAATAATTTTATTACATACGGTTGAATTTGGCAAAAAATTCTCTTTAATTTTTGTTCTTAGAAAAAAATTTAAATTACGTAAAAATATTAATGGAGAGTTTGAAAAATATTAAATTTTTTAAAACTATAAATAAGGGTGTATAAAAACTATAAATTTAAAACTATAAATAGGCCAGATCTAACTCAGGAGCTGTGATGGAGGTACGGATGTGCGGGAAGGAACGGTGGGCGCGAGGGAAAGGGGAGGAGGAACGCAGGAACAGTAGGAAGTTTGAAATGTCGATGGGGAGGGGGGGGATAGATAAAATAATAGAATCCAGCTATAAACAGATTATTTAAACAAATAGATAAACAAATTGCGACTCGGGCGCGTAGACCTGACGTTACAGGGCCCCCGCGTCGCCGCCACCACCGCCCGCCGTCCGCGCAGCCGCAGCCGCTATGTTATCATATATTTATTATCTTTTCTTTTCCTTTATCTACTATCTTCTATCTCTCTCTCTCTCTCTCTCCCGTTGCAGCTCTCTCTCTCTTTCTCTTTTATTACGAATCTTAATAACTATTTGTTCGGATAATTATTTTTATGGCGAGGGAAAAGAATAAAAAATATTTTGTGTGTGTGTGTGTGTGTGTGTGTGTGTATGTGTGTGTGTGTGTGTGTGTGTGTGTGTGTGTGTGTGTGTGTGTGTGAGAGAGAGAGTGTGTGTGTGGTATGAATAAACACACATATATATATATATATATATATATATGTTTATTTCTATACAATTTAAATACATTTTGATTTAAGTGTGAAACTTTTTTTATTCACATTTTTTTTCTTACACAATAAAAATTAAAGCTAACAGCTCGCAATCGACGAGTTGACGTCTATCGAAGATATCGCTATTCGATTTTGCATATCGCGTTCGATACGTCCACGAGATCTATTACAACAGACACGATGTTACATCCATTGAGATCAAACATATAGCGTAAACGTCAATTCGATTATGCATTATGTGTACGTTCAAAGATTCAAGGCGTACGAGTGTAACGTCGTTCATCAAGCAAATTCTGACGGTTAACGATCCGACGCTTATAAAATTGTCTTTGTAATCGTTTCGCAGCAATTTACAGATATTCCATCGCTGCTCATAGAGTCCTTTCCACGTTTCGAGAGACAGTATGAGTCCCCGATGATCTTCCAGGACGATTTTCACATAACTCGGTAGACCAACGTTGATTCCATTTTCCAAAAACTTGTAGTCCGTGGTTGTCAGAGTGTAACGTCTGCTCAGTAGGCGCACCGTGCGACGCTCCACCGAAATGCTATGTAATCAAAAGATTAAATACATAATATTGCATAATATTGAAAAAAAAAAGATAAAAAAATAAAATGTTGAAACTTACGCGTTACATTCCTTCTTTCTTTCGCCATCGTACGGTGCGCTGCTTCCTTTGGCGGAGTACATTGCGTGTGGAACGTTCGTACAAACAAAAGATGGAACGGAGTACATTGCGTGCAGATCATTCGATGGAGAACTGACCGCATTCGCGTAAATTTTGATATTGCAAACCATTAATCTCCTTCTCTCTCTTCTTCGCCTTTTTTTTAGGAATTTTATTATTGCAATCAAACATGTAGCGACGTGTTCGCTAAAGGAGTGCGATGACGTGTTTAAATTTTTTTCAGGAAAAAATCGCGATAAGATGGCTCTTCCTAGAAATCGACGTATAGTATGTGTCGCGACGTGTTAAGAGAAAAGCGCCGATACTACGGCTGCTACAAACAAATTACGATTCGGAAGACTTATGATGATGATGATGTCCCGATTAGACAAAGAAGTAGCATTGACGACTGTACGTATCGCGACGTGTTAAGAGAAGCGCTGATAATCCGGCTGCTATAAACAAATAAATAAACAAATTGCGATTCGGTTGCAAACATATGGCAACGCTCTGATTTAGACAGAGGGACAAAGAAACTGCAGATGATATATAATAGGTCATTGTGCACGCGGGATCACAGTAGGTGCCTTGGAAGTCTAATGAATCAATCGAATGTGAGAGAAAAATGAAGCAGTACAGCCAGGTGGCTATCTTGGTGGAATGTTTCGCGTGGCTGCAACGATGCGATGAGTGTATCGAACAGCTCGAAGAACTTAGCCGTGTTAAGCGTTTTTGATTCACCGTTGGAAATTGATAATCTGTGGTGGCGAGGATCGCGCGACTCGCGAGAGCAAACATTCAATTAGAAAGATGTTTCGTCTCTTGGTGGCGAGTACGCGAGCACTAGTAGAGACAATGGATCTCTCGTTTGGCACGAGATTGATATGGCGTTTGAAAACCGTATATTGACTGCAGTGATTAACGTGGATTAACTATATCGAGCCGCGACGATTTTTGGAAGATGCTTATGATACAATGCTCGAGTGAGTGTGAGATGCTGAAGAAAGACACGATAATGTGGAAGTGAACACAGCATTCAACGGCGAGTTTGAGGCAGATGTTAAACGCACCAATAACAGTCAGTACGAGAAACTATGAACTCTTTCGAGTATCAAATGTGGACGAGTGATACGAGCAGCACGTCATTGAACCTACGTTGGCATCGCTCGAAAAGTTCCAAGAATACGACAGTGGATGGGCGCTATCGCGAATTCTTAATTTTATTGTAAATGTGAATAAATATAAACTAATGCACACGAAATGTTACATCGAAAAAAATTATATTGAAGCGGGTGGTGATTAACGTATGATCCAGGAATTTCACGTGGTCGGTGGTCGCGGCTCTGCATCCGGCCGAAAGAAATACAGATCGGGAATTGTACCCATATTATATGTCGATACTGAATCTCCAAGACATTTACGTTTACAATGATGTTAAATCAAATTAAAAAGTTTGAACATCTCAATGACATCTTCATCAATGTCTACGTCGAGGGAGATTCTCTCGATATGATTGATAAGTAAAATCTCCCGATAGATTGATAAGAAGATGGAGAACATGTAAATTTACTGTACGTGCCGGATCCGCGCGAGGACAACGCGGGGCACTTTGCGTACATCAAGAATCTGTCCCGTCTTGTAAGCTCGCAAATAAACAGAAAAGAACACAAGAAATACTTTTGCGATCGGTACGTATACATATTTTAATAAATTGTATAATATTTTATAATTGTTTATTATACTAAAAATACTAAAAAAGAATCATGTTTTCTTTTTTTTGCAGATGTCTACTATTTCAATTTATCTGAAAAATTGCAGTCGCATTCAGTGGAACGGATGAATGACTGCGCCATTCGATTGCCGAGCGAAGACGACAAGTGGCTCGAATTTAAGAATTACTTGAATAAGGAACGAATAAGGAACTTCCATTCATGATGTATGCAGACTTGGACTGCGTACTATGGCGAACGAAACCAGGAGAGAAGGAAAATGCGTCGTATACCTATCACAAGTAGCACGAGATATTTAGTGTCGGACACTACGTGCAATGCTCGTACGACGACGCGCTATCGGCGTATTTCAGCGCGATGAGGATTGCATTGCATGGTTTGTTCGACAACTCGAAGACTTAGTGCATCGAGTAAAAATTTTGTTATCCGCGTTCCATGTCCTCACGGAAACGTTGTCGAAAGAACAGTGGAAGGCTTACTGTAGAGCGACGCGTTGTCACATTTGCGAGAAACAATTTGCGACACGCGATCATTGCCACCTTACGGATCGTTATCGTGATCCCGCGCATTCAAATTGCAATTTAAATTATAAAGATTCGTACTGCATTCTTGTAGTATTTCACAACTTATCCGATTATGACGCGCACTTTCATCACGGAAATAGCAACGACATTTGAAGGCAGGGTCGAGGTGCAGCTGAAACTAAAGAAAAATATATTTCGTTCACTAAACACATTTCACTAAACACATTAAAGATACCGCCGAAAAATCAGATTCACGAAATTGCGTACGACAACGGTTTATCGATTCATACAAATTTTTAAGCAACAGCCTCGATAAATTAGCATCTTTTCTAACGAGAGAAAAATTAAAAATTTTGCGTTCCAGTAGTGATACTAGGTCGGTTCTAACCCAGGAGCTCCGAGCGGGATGCAGGTGTGCGGGGTAACTTGGGGACGCGGGGGTAAAGGAGAGGGAGTAACTGGTAGGGAACGGGGAAGGGGGAATGCTTTGTCGATAATCCTTTGGAATGTACTTTTGAGGGAGAAGAGGGGAGGGGATCTTTTTTTGTCTAGGAAGAGTTGCTAGAAAAGATATTTTTTGTAGAAATTGACGTAGGAAAAAAAAGGAAAAAAAAGCGCCGATATTCCGGCTGCTATGTACCTAAACAAATTGCTATTTGGAAGATTTATAATGATGTCTCGATATAGAAAAAATATCATTGACGATTGTACGTGTCGCAGCATAGTAAGAGAAGCGCCAATAATCCGGCTGCTATAAACAAATGTACATGTTGCAACGAGATAATTTCGAACAATCTCGAAAAATCCGTTATTTAATGAAAATAATGTACCTAAACAAATTGCGATTCGGCAGATTTATAATGATGTCTCGACTTAGAAAAAATAGCATTGACGACTGTATGTGTCACAGCATGATAAGAAAAGTGCCGATACTTCGGCTGCAATAAGTACATGTCACAACGTGTTAGTTTCGAACAATCTCAAAAAATCCGTTATTTAATGAAAATAATGTATCTAAACAAATTCGAAAGATTTATAATGTCCCAATTTAGAAAAAATAGCATTGACAATTGTACGTGTCACATGGTAAGAGAAACGCCAATAATTCGGCTGCTAAACAAATGTACATGTTGTAACGAGTTAATTTCGAACAATCTCGAAAAATTCATTATTCAATAAAAATAAGTCGGTAAATGGACACTTCTTCTCTTTTAATTTTTTCCTAATAATAAATATTGAAACATGCTCGTTCCTGTTTGGTTAAGTCCAAGTTTTTACGTAAGAGCCAAATAAATTTTAACAGTGACACGGAACGGAAACTATAAAACTGAATACGATTTTTTATCGATGTTACACCGATAAATAATATTCCATCATAATTACCAAGTTTCTTTTTATGTTGAAAAAAACTATTTCCGGATATCGATTGATATTATTCCAACTGTTACTTTCATACTGTCTTTAAAAAAAAGTCATCAAATCTTTTCTATCGAATTTTCTTATCGGAGAAAAATTGGAAGTAAAAAAAAAACGGGAAAACTTGGGCTGTTACAAAAAATCAAAATTATGACTCAGAAAACCTATGACCATGCTTCGAGTTCGACAATGAAATTATAGACGATATATATAATAGATCCTTGGGCACACGGAATCACAGTAGATCTCGGAAGTCTTGAAATGAATATCGATCGCGATACTGTGTGAAATATAAACGAATATCGATCGCGATACTGTGTGAAAAAATAGTTGACGATGCGAATGTGATTGAATGTGATAAATATGGACATGGAAGACATCGCGAATATAATGGACGTGTGGGGAGATGAAGAAGAAGAAATTGAGAATGTTGGAAATATTGACATTGATATTGAAGATGAAGATGATGAGCACGCGTTATCTGATGACAGTGATTGCATAAGTGATCAGAGTGAGGAGCTAACGGATTATGCAGAGAAAATTGTTACGCGTTCGGAACTCCTTGTACTGAATAGTAATAGAAAACATTGCACAATACAATTTTATTATTCGACGGGTGGTGCTCTAATTGTATGTGCCGAATGCATAGTTCATCTGACGGACACTGACATTGGAATAATGTATGCCGTTAGGAAGCATGAGATAAATACTTTTGATGCGTTAAACGGTCGATTTTGCTCCAATTACAGTCAGTCCGTATATATAACAATGTCATGTAATATGTGCCCAATTTGCACCGCGTAAAAAAGACGATATTGTGGACAAATCACGTGCAAGTGTAAGTGTTTCGTGGGACGTAGTATAAAAAATGGAACATCTTGAGCGAGTGGAACGCGAGCTGCTAGAACAATGCAGTTAGGTCGCTACTTTGATGGAGTGTTTCGCGTGGCTGCAACAATGCGACGAGTGCATCGAACAACTCGAAGAACATAGTCGTGTTAAGCGTCCTCGACTCACCGTTGCAAATAGACAATCTGTGGTGGCGAGGATCGCACGACTCGCGGGTGCAAAGATACAATTAGAAAGACGTTTCGTGCACGTTGGTGGCGAGCACCAGTAGAGACAATGGATCTCTCGTTTGGCGCGAGATTGATACGGCGTTTGAAAGCCGTATATTGACTGGTGCGGTGATCAACGTGAACTATATCGAGCCGCGACGATTTTTGGAAGATACCGGTCGTGTAGTGCTCGAACAAGTGCGAGACATTATAGAAGGACACGATAATGTAAAAGTGAACACCGCGTTCAACGGCGAGTTTGTGATGGGCGATAAACGCGCCAATAAAAGTATATACACTAAAAATAGTGAACTCTTTCGAGTGTCAAATGTGGATGAGTGGTACGAGCAGCACGTCATCGAACCTACGTTGGCATCGCTCGAAGAATTTCAAGAACGCGACAGTGGATGGGCGCTATCACGTATATTAAATTTAACAATTAATGTTAATAAATATAATCCCATGCATGCGGGGTGTTACATCGAGTTACCGCGGGAAATTATGTTAAAGAGAATGGTAATTAACATGCAGTCAACGGACAATGCGTGTTTCGCATGGTCAGTGGTCGCGGCCTTGCATCCGATCGAAAGACATACAAATCGGGAATCATCGTATCCACATTATACGACGGTATTAAATCTCCAAGACATTACGTTTCCGATGACGTGTAATCAAATTAAAAAGTTCGAACATCTCAATGAAATCTCTATCAACGTCTACGGTATCAAGGAAAAAGAGATTCTCCCAATATATCTGACAATAAAGAAGATGGAGAAACATGCAAATTTGTTGTACATGCGCGGATAGGATCCGCGCGACGATAATGGCCACTTCGCGTACATCAAAAACTTATCCCGTCTTGTGAGCTCGCAACTGAGTAAAAAAGAACACAAGAAATACTTTTGTGATCGGTACGTATGCACATTTTTTAACAAAATATGTAAAATATGTAAAATATTTTATAATTGTTAATTTAAATGCTAAAAATACTAAAAAAATCATGTTTTTCGTTTGCAGATGTTTACATTATTTTAATTCATCCGAGAAATTGGAATCGCATACGGTGGATTGCGAACGGATGAACGATTGCGCCATCCGACTGCCGAATGAGGACAACAAGTGGCTCGACTTCAAGAACTACTGCAACAAAGAACGACTTCCATTCATCGTCTACACAGATCTTGAGTGCATACTGCGAAGGATGGAGCCGGAAAGAGAAAACACGTCATACACATATCAACAGCAGCACAAGGTATTTAGCGTAGGATATTATGTGCGATGCTCGTACGACGATGCGTTATCGGCGTATCAATTTCGTCGTGGCGAAGACTGCGTTGCATGGTTCGTTCGGCAACTCGAAAATTTGGCGCATCAAATAAAAATTTTGTTATCCGCGAATGTCCTTATGGAAACATTATCGAGAGATCAGTGGGAGATATACCGTAGCGCGACGCGTTGTCACATTTGTGAGAAATCATTTGCGTCGGACGACACGCGGGTACGTGATCATTGTCATCTTACCGGTCGTTACCGCGGACCCGCACATTCGAATTGCAATCTAAACTATAAAAAATCATATTGCATTCCTGTAATCTTTCACAATTTATCCGGTTACGACGCGCACTTTTGTTATCACAGAAATAGCTACGGCGTACAAAGACAAAATTGACGTGCTGCCGATAACAAAGGAAAAATACATTTCATTCACTAAACATGTCAAAGATAGATCAGATTCGCAAAATTGTGTACAATTACGATTCATCGATTCGTACAAATTTTTGAGTACCAGTCTCGATAAATTGACATCTTTTTTAAGTAGAGAGAAATTGAAAATTTTACATTCCGAATTTTCCACGTTATCGAACGAGGATTTTGATTTGTTGATGCGTAAAGGTGTCTTTCCTTATGAATACGGATCGCGCGGACAAGCTGCAGGACACGCGCCTACCATCGCGCGAATCATTTTATAGCTCGTTGACCAGTAACACAGTGTCGGAGAATGATTACGCGCACGCCGTGAACATCTGGCAGCGGTTCTCTATTGAAACCTTAGGCGAATATAGCGATCTATATTTGAAGACTGATGTCTTGTTATTGGCCGACGTTTTTGAAAATTTCCGTGAAAGTTGTATCAAAAGTTCAGTCTCGATCCCGTTCATTACTACACATTGCCAGGTTTCACGTGGGACGCCATGCTGAAACATACGCGTGTAAAATTTGAGTTGCTCATCGACATCGATATGGTTATGTTTATATCGAGCGCGGTATACGCGGCGGCCTCAGTCAATGTTCCAACAGATACACATAGGCCAATAACAAGTACATGCGTTCGTACGACCCGTCGAAACCGTCGTCGTATTTGATGTACTACGACGTAAACAATTTATACGGATGGATGATGTGTCAACCGCTGCCCTATGCCAAATTTCGATGGGTTGAAGACATCGCGAACTTTGACGCGAGCGCGATCGCTCCGGATTCGCCTACAGGTTATATTCTCGAGGTCGATCTCGAGTATCCGCATCATCTGCACGATCGACACACTGACTTACCTTTCTGTCCGACGCACGATAAACCACCCGGCACGCGGCAGAATAAACTTCTCGCGACGCTATGTGACAAAAAGCGATATGTCATCCACTATCGTAACCTGCAGCAATGTACGCGCCACGGTCTTCGTATCGCAAAGATACATCACGTACTACAATTCGCTCAATCCACCTGGTTCCGCGATTACATCGAACTTAATACACAGCTTAGAATGTGCGCGAAAAACGATTTCGAAAAAAATTTATACAAATTAATGAACAATGCGGTATTCGGTAAAACGATGGAAAAATGTCCGGAATCACGTGGATGTAAAATTGATAATGAAATAAGACGGTACGGACGATACGGTGCGGAGGCAATGATCGCGAAACCAAATTTCCACAGCCGCAGCGTCTTTGAAAAATTTAATCGCCGTCGAACTGCGTAAACTCGAGGTAAAATTCAACAAGCCGATTTATGTGGGTATGTGTATACTCGATATATCAAAAATCTGCTTGTACGAATTTCACCACGAATATATGTTACCGTTGTATCGCGACAAATGTAAAATCATGTACACCGACACAGACAGTCTTGTATCACATTGAGTGCGATGATGTGTACGAGACGATGAAACGCGATATCGCTAGATTCGATACGAGCGATTATCCGACGGACAACGCATATGGTATGTCTCTCGTGAATAAAAAAGTATCCGGCCTAATGAAGGACGAAAATAACGGTGCGATTATGACGGAATTTGTCGAACTCAGAGCGAAAATATATGCGATGAGAGTGGATGATAAAAAGGACACCAAAAAGACGAAAGGTGTAA
Organism: Pogonomyrmex barbatus; assembly: GCF_055798465.1. Classification (NCBI taxonomy): domain Eukaryota; kingdom Metazoa; phylum Arthropoda; class Insecta; order Hymenoptera; family Formicidae; genus Pogonomyrmex; species Pogonomyrmex barbatus. The sequence goes on along the minus strand of NW_028297116.1, from coordinate 24,537,622 downwards.
AGAATAACGTCGTAGCGCGAACAATAACGTTCGATGATTATACACGGTGTTTGAATGAAGAGATCGAAATGACTCGTCGCCAGTCATGTATAAGATTCAAGTTACACCAAGTATATACGGTATCCGAGTCAAAAATTGCTCTGAGTCCATACGATGACAAACGATACATCATACCGGATTCGACGGAAACGTTACCATGGGGACATTGGCGAATACCTTTGTAATATACATGTATTTTTTTTATATAGTTTTATACATATATATGTACATATGCACATATTTCTTATAGTTTATATATACGTATGTACATATGTACGTATGTACATATGTACAGTATGTAATGTACGTACGTATATATGTATGTATGCATATACATATGTACGTATGTACGTATGTATATACATACTTGTAGTTTATGCACATATGTACGTATGCATATACATATGTATGTATTTTTTATAGTTTATATGTACTTATAGTTTATATGTACATATGTACGTATTTCCCGTAATTTTATACATTTTACATATTATCTTAAGTTCATCGTAGTTAATCCATCTGTATAGTTTCTTTCTCACGAAAATGTAATGGAAGAAAAAATAAGACTTATTGTATATATTTTTATATAAATATTTTTTTTTGTTTTTACAATAAAATGAATGAATTTAAAATTTTTTATATAAATATTTTTATATTTGTTTATATTTGTTTACAATAAATGAATTAAGTCACATTATTTTTGTGTATCCAAGAATTATGTGACCCAATCCTAGCCACTTAATATAAACCTTATCTCCTTTCCTACGCAGTATTTTCTCCACGAGATATACGTCCGGATGAGTCGCGCGATGCAACTCATGCTCGTAGAACGCTCCAGCAACGAATTCTCCACGATAGTCTTCGAGTAGATAGGTTACGGGATTAATACACTGCACTTTAATGATCTTAAACACCTCGGTGGTCCAATTTGACGTGTAACCTTTTTCGAAAACTGTCTTGTACTTGCTCACGCGTACCGATTCGCCTACTTTGAATTTTGCTGGACCTGCGATCTTTATCGCGCTGTACACCGTGCCCAAGAGTTTTTTTTAGCGATCGCGGAAGTTACGTCAATAGGTCGCATGCCAATAGTACGATGTTTGCGCGCGTTGTAATCTAACACGAGACGCGGCAGCGTCGTCCGTAGTAGTTCTGCAAAAACTATTACGGATACGAGTATCTCGAACCAAGTCTTACCCTCACGTCTTTTCTACGTTACAGTCCATTCGTAATCATCGATTATTCTCGACAAAACGAATTAGTCAAAAGCGCAACCGTGGATGTGAGATTGGAATTTGAGACTAAGGAAAACGTACCGATGAATACCACCGCGTCTGAATACCACTGTCTCATTATACACGATCGCGTGGTTCAGTACAACCTGTTGACCAATGTTGTACGCAAGATCACCTAAGAGCATCGCTGGTATATGAGAGATAATAAAATCTATACATCGAAATCGATCGCAGTCTTCTTCTCGACAGTCTGTGCCAACGTTCGTAGACCTGGAAGGTTTCCTCGTTGAAGAACAGTTTGTCGTAAAAGAGTTTGCTGCTCTCAAAGAACGGATCGTTCTCTCTCATTACATTTTCGCAAATCCTATACCGTGGCATTTCCTGGCAAGTGCCGACAAATCTCGCGCACGCTAGGTAATACGTCATCATCATAGACTGCGATGGAACGACGGAACGATTCCGTACAGCGAAGCTAAGAGTTTGATTACGAAAGCTGTGCATGGTACGAAAGAAGATAACGACGACGACGACAATGATGATGCTGTCATATATGTCAAGGGACACGAAAAACGAAAATAATTGCGGAATTTGCTTCTGGACGATGAGCGAGAGTGCAAATACATCGAAACTCTGGATGCGGATTACGAAGACGTAGATTCTTTAAATAATCTAGATGCTGATAATTCTATACGATGTGGATATCATTATACCAATTGCGCGTTACAAAATGTATTTAAATTGTTTAATTAGTGAGCAGATAATCTTAAATAAACATATATAACATATATTTTCTTTTATTCCTTTTCCCCGCTATTACATTGATGATTACTTAATATTCCAACGATCCTATACATTTTTTTCAATGTAACGTTCGATCGACTCATCGATGACAAAGAAATTGCGTTATGATTGAAGCGTGAAACTTTTTACTCACATTTTTCTTTTTTTCTCTTTACATATTTTTTATAGCTGATTATGTTTTTTTCTTGAAATAAAAATTTTATAATTAATTGATAATGACGCAATCTTTTTTTCTTTCAGTTTATAATCACTATAACAGTAAACTCGTTCTCGATGTGCTATCTGCAATTGTATGATTCTTTGTTTTTTTCTTGGCCACTATAACACGCCTATTCAACGAAATACTATCATAATAGAGTATTGTCATTCAGTGAGGTCATTGGATTTTTTTGTCTACTCCATCTTTCAAAAGAGAGGAAGGGGAGATTAACGCTCTGCCGTGTCAAAATTTACGCGGGTGCGATCAGTCCTCCGTCATTTGTTTGTACAAACGAACTATACGCAATGTACTCCGCCAAAGGAAGCAGTGCACTGTACGATAGTGAAATGAAGAAGGAACGTAACGCGTAAGTTCGACATTTTCTTTTTTTCTTTTTGCAACATTACGCAATATTATGTACTTAATTTCTGTTACACAGCATTTCGATGGAGCCTCGTGCGGTGCGTTTGATGAGCAGACGTTACCTGACGGTTACGGGCTTCAAGTTTCTGGAAATTGAAATCAACGTTGGTCCGAGCTACGTGGAGATCGCCTTAGGAGATCATCGAGGACAACAGCTGATACTGTCTCTCAAAACATGGAAAGGACTCCATGAGCAGCAATGGAATATCTACAAATTGCTACGAAACAATTACAAAGACAATTTTATAAGCGTCGGACCGTTAACAATCCGAGTTTGTATGATGAACAACGTTACACTCGTATGTCTTGAATCTTCAAACGTATGCATTATGATGGTCGAATCGATGCTACGCCGTATGTTTAATCTCGCCGAATGTATTGATATAACATTCAATCAACTAGACAAACTCGTTGATACAATCGATGAAAAGTATACGCGATTCTCCAACATTGCGTCTATAACAAATCCCGAGGAGATACCATACGCGATATGATACGCGATAGCGATATCTTCGATAGGCATCAACTCGTCGATTGCGAATTGTTAGCTTCAGTTTTTAGTATGTATGAAAAAAAGACGTAAAAGATGTAACAAAAATATGAATAAAAACGTTTTCACGTTTAAAAATATGATTTCAATCAAAACAAATTTCCCTATTTCCCATCTTAAAATAAAATAATATTTCAGTTATAATAAGATATTATTTATTGGTATAATCAATAAAAAACATCAATAAAAAAAGGATAATATCTTTTTTTCTTATTGAATTCATTTCGTTTTCTATAGTTCACTTTTTGTAGTTTCCCATTTTCCACGTCGCCATCAAAATTTATTGTTTCCTACGTGAGAACTTGATCAAATAGAAATGAACACATTCAGTATTTATTACTAAAAAACAAGAAAAAAATTAAGGAAAAGTGTCCATTTACCGACTAATATATTATTTTCATTGAATAACGGATTTTTCGAGATTGTTCGAAATGAACATGTTGCGACACGTACATTTATTGCAGCCGGAATAACGGCGCTTTTTTTTCGTTTTTTTTCCTACGTCAATTTCTATAAAAAATATTTTTTCTAGCAGCTCTTCCTAGACAAAAAAAGACCCCCTCCCTCCTTCCCCCTCAAAAGTACATTCCAAAGGATCATCGACAAAGCATTCCCCCTTCCCCATGCCTACCAGTTACCCCCTCTCCTTTACCCCCGCGACCCCGAGTTACCCCCCACACCCACACCCCGCTCGGAGCTCCTGAGTTAGAACCGGCCTAGTATCACTACTCGTTCTGAATTTTCAATATTATCGATCGAAAATTTTGATCTATTAACGCGTAAAGGTGTCTTTCCCTATGAATACGTGGTTCGCGCGGACAAGCTGCACGCACCTACTATCGCGCGAATCATTCTATAGTTCATTGACCGGTGACGAAGAATGATTACGTGTTCTCCATGAACGTCTGGCAACGATTTTCTATTAAAACCCTAGGCGAATATAGCTCTGTATCTAAAAACCAATGTCTTATTTGCCAACGTTTTCTAAAATTTCCTTGAAAGTTGTATCGAAAGTTACAGTCTCAATCCCGCATTACTACATATTGCTGGGTTTCACTTAGGACGCCATGCTGAAACATACGCACGTAAAATTTGAATTACTCATTGACGATATAGTTATTTATCGAGCGCGATATACGCGGTGGCCTCAGTCAATATCCCGGCAAAGATCAATAACAAGTACATGCGTTCGCACAACTCGTCAAAACTGTCTTACGTGAACAATCTACGGATGAGCAATGTGTCAACCGCTGCTCTATGTTGAATTTTGATGGATTGAAGACATTGCGAACTTTAACGCGAGCGCGATCACTCCGGATTCATCTATGAGTTATATTCTAAAAATCAATCTCGTACACGTTATCGATCGCTTTATCTATGATGTCACCGAGAAGAAGGCCCACGTATTTTCGTCCCAATGGTCCTAGTTGACCATAAAGACCATCTCACAGCTTCCTGTTTGTGTTTGCAGCGTTTGTTTGATGACTGTTTTGGGTGACGTCTTTTGTTTCAAAAACGTCTTCGTTTCGCATAAACAGCGGAATTTTCGATGGTAATTTAGATAGTTCTTTCGGCAGCGGCGTTTCTTTCGATGGTTCTTTCGGTGTAGATTCGTACGTGAATGAATCTAACGTGGCGTTCAATCGTTTTGTACGTCGCTTTTTGGCGTTAATTTCAACCATCAAACATTTGTCTAATATGTATCCCTGTTAGTACTAATAGTATTATCATCATCGTTATTGCTGTCTTCACGTTTCTTTTTTTTAATATTGATATCCTATTGGCAACATTGGCTTCTTTTTTAATCGGCTGAGATTCCTCGATGTTTTCAACAATCTGTTTTAGAGATTTGACGATGGATTTGAAGCGTTTCTCGAACGCTACATCTTCAGCTATTTTATCAGTTTTCAAAGCGCGATATTTTTTGCGAATCGCTCGTTTTCGCAATCTGTTTCGCTATTTTCTCGCGATCTTTGATGTTTTCATCCATGTTGCCTACTTGACGCAACGACTAATCGCGTTATGGTACTGCGAAAGTAAATTCTTTTCTGTATCGCCACTTACCATTGGTAAGTGAACTGTCCTTATCTATCACTAGAAATCTGTACTCGCGCTGCCAACAATCACGGCATAATGCACAGAATTCATCGTACGACATGTCGGTATTCGGTATTCACGTGATCGTTGTAAACATGTTTTAAGTTGGTACCATCCTATTTAAATAGGATCGCATTGCAGATTCGCATTGTCGCATATCAGATGTTTAGGTATCCTCGCATACGTCTAACAGAGATAGAAGCAGTGAATGTTCAATTTGCGGTTCATCGAGAAATATTTCTCTCACCGCATCTTGCTTATCGCATGCAACGTCAATAAGACGAAGATCGAAACGTGGGACGTGCCTGTCATCACTGTTGTTGGAGAACGCAAAATAGCCGATCGATATTTCGAGATATCGATATTTTGGTTGTTGCAGTGACTTCGAGTATACGTATACGTTCTCGAAACGTACACCGTGCGGACTCTCGAGCAAGTTTATGAGAACGTTGGTTTTACCGCAATTCGACGGACCGCGAGTGATGGCGCGTATAGTAGCATTTCACCGTGCTTGCGCTCCGTTGCGATGTCCCCCATCATTTGCGCTTTCTCATCGTAGTTCACGATGCGTATCGTCAGCGGCTGCCGCACGAATTTCATGTTCGCATTGTGTTACCTAGGCTTTGATTGAACGTTTATTTACAGGCGCGCGAAACCGCCTCACTCAGTAGCAAAAATGTATCTCGCGCTATCGCATCCCTTCGATATTTGTGACTTGAACGCTGAGCAGTTGCAATATGTACTAAAAGTCGTACTGTTACGCGGGTGCGGCAACTATATCGACTACATGTGGGACAAGCTTCCGGACCATATAAAGACAGATTTGGAGACTCGAATCTGCGATCAAGCATTATAACTGTGGCAACGCACGCACCGACGGTCCCACACCGAAGATGAAGGAGCGTATGTCAGCAGTAGCAACGTCGAATAAAGGCTCCGTTGGAAACACGTTAATCGAGTGATAAACGCGCTTTCTTTCGAGTTAGACATTACCGGCTATCAGTTTAGTGGCCCCGGTACTTAGCTAAAGAAGTGATTAGTTAGAAGGGACACGGGCATAAATCCACTGGACGCGGCGTGCCGTGAACACGACATTGCGTATTCTTGAAGCAACGATCTCGCCGTTAGACACGCGGCGGAGTACCAGGTACTCGCCGATAAAGCTCTAGAACGTGTCATCTCGAAAGATATGATTCTGAGTAAGAGAGTTGTCGCTGCAGCCGTTTGGGCAGCGATGAAAGCCAGGCTCAAGATCGGCATGAGTATGGAAGGGAGAAAAAAAGCCGACAAAAAAGAAAAAAGAAACGAATACTTCCGACGGCGAAACGAGGTGGCGCGTTACCGATTCTACCAATTTTGATCGCGCTCGGATCCTTGATCGGCGGAGTAGCCAGCGTGATGAAAGCGGCGCGATGTCAGCTCGAGAAACTACAATGTCACAACCGTGATGGAAACGCACGGATAGGGTCTGTATCTCGCTCCGTATAAACCCGGACGAGATGTAACAGCGAAAAAAGAAAAAAAAGAAAATAAAACGCCAAAGAGAGATAATAAAAGTACCTACGAGCGTAACCACCAACATACAATTGGTGCCAGCGAGGCGTATGCGCGTACCATACTTCAGAGGTATTTTATGTGTAACGCGTTACCGATTAGCAGCGCGCGTCGAAAAGAGATCGGTATCGTAAATCTGGATGATATAATGTATCACTGGTACATATTAGGTAGCATAGAGTACGCAAAGAGAAATGATCGGGTCGTGTATTTCGACAGTTTCGGTAATCTTCGACCTCCCGACGAACTGGGGCGATACTTCGGAGACAGTGTTACGATAGAATATAATCGGACATTTTATCAGACATACGATCAGAGTGTCTGCGGACAGCAGTGCCTGTGATTTCTCCAAACGGTCGTCGAATTTTAGAATTCCGACTTTGCCGCGACGTCTCAATATTCGTTGAACGTTTTTTCCATGTTACTGACACTTACGCTGAGCGAAAAGAGCAGCGTTCTCGCGGCAAACTACTTTCCAGCTATAGATTTGAGTAACGATGACTACGAGCTAGAACTAACAATTTTGGAGACTTATCATACGAATGTAATTTTATTTGGACAAAGACGATGCAGAAATTATGATTCCCGGAGGATCGTACGAACTGCAAGCCATAAATAAATTTGAGATGTGAGATTTTACGGGAACGTCCGCGACGCGACGCGCCCGATGACAACGCCGGTGACACTGTGTGTGGCGATGACGAAACTGTGGATTCTATAGTGCTCCGCGCAAATTAGAACATGATGAGGTGCGAGATTAAATGCGCCTAAAGAATAAACTTTAACAAATCTAACAACATTAGATCACTGCTGGGTTTCTCGATGCGTATACTGCAACCATGAAGGTGGCATGAATCGGACGTGTCGATCAACACAATGAACGTAAACATTATCCATATAAAGTGCAACGAGACTGCGGGCGCGTATAACAACGACAAAAGTGTGCACACAATACATGAATTTTCGCCGAGCATGCCGCCAGCATATAAGATATCGAAAAAGCCGATACAGATCATTTACTTGTCAGTCATCGTACGGAGCATTACGGAGTTAACGATACACATTGTTGACCAGAACGGACGATTGCTCGATTTTAGAGAAGAAGAGATCACTGTCAGATTGCACATACGACGGCGACGGCGATAACGCAAGTGTAACATTTGAGATGCTCGTGTTGAATGAAACGAAGCACACGCAGAGAAATAATGCAGAGAAATAACGCTTTACAAAGAAAACACCGATCGACAATACTCGGTCATCCGGTTGCATCGAGAAAAGGAAGAAGCTCAACGCGTCGAACTAAATTCTTACAGGCTTTAGGATTCGCAGTGCGTGGTGTGAAATACCTGATATCCTAAACATCGAAAATGAACCAATCTTCGACGATTGCATCGTCAAGATTGAAACTCACGCGTACAATCCGTTTGCTAATATAACATTCGGATACAGCGACGAGATAAGAATACCCATATAGCAACGGATCTATACATTGCCGTACGAAAGCTTTTTATATGAAAGAAAACTGACGAAGGATAGAGTGGTCGACGGACCTGATGTGATATTGGGAAATAATTGTACCGTGTTCATGTTCAATGAGATTCGTTACGAATTTGATGGCGTGGAGATTTATAGTAACATAAACATGGGCATAACTAGCATGCAAACACTACGTAATGACGTCGTCCGACAGAAGCGTGATTCTGAGGAATGCCGGCTGAGATGCGCGTATTAACGGATGGATATTTTAACTTCTGCATACCTCTACGCACTGTTGGGATTCTGCGAGGATTACAGACATGTGATAATCAACGCTCATCATAAGTTGATTTTGATACGATCACGTAACGACAACAATTGCTTGATGGGAAACTCAGCGTTGGATTCTGTGATTGACCTATTCAAGATACAATGGCGAATGTCGCACATGTTATTGAGCGAGATAAAAAAAACTATCGATGCTGCGCGCTTTGGAGAGCGGACGATACCTAAGCATGGCTTTTCGCTCGTAGGATCTGTACGAGTTTCTACTGTTACAGCATACAATCAAGTATTCATTTAAGACACTTTACTCAGCTCGAGAAGCCGCGATATGTCATCTTCGCTTTGCAAACAGGTCAAAAGAACGTCATCGCCAAGGACACGAGCCAATTCGACTGCAACTTGACCAAACTCTATCTAAACTTAGAATGTTATTCCTACGACGATATGAATCTGGACTTTGACAAAAGCAATCTGTATTGTACGATACGTACGCGCGTTTCTGCAAAGATTACGGATACAAGTATCTCGAACCGAGTCTCACCGTCACATTTTTTTTATATAACGACCCATTCGTAATTATCGATTGCTCTCGATAAAACGAATCGGTCAAAAGCGCAACTGTGGACGTGAGATTGGAATTTAAGACTAAAGAGAACGTACCAATGAATACCACTGCGTACTGTCTCATCATACACAATCGCATGATTTAATAGAACCTGTTGATCAATGTTGTACGCAAGATCACCTAAGAGTATCGCCTCCCTCCAATATAATGTGAGATAAAATCTACGAAATAAAATCTACGATACATCGAAATCGATCGCGGTTTTCTTCTCAACAACACTCATGTCTGTGCAACGTTCGTGGAAGGTCTCTGCAAGGTTTCCTCGTTGCAGGACAGTTTGTCGTAAAGGAGTTTGCTGCTCTCAGAGAACGGATTGTTCTCTCTCACTACATTTCGCAAGCCTTATACCATGGCATTTTCTGGCAAGTGCCGACAGGTCTCGCACACACTAGGTGATACGTTATCACCATAGACTGCAATGAGATGATGGAACAGTTCCATACAGCAAAGTTAAGAGTTTGATTACGAAGGTATGAAAGTGCGCGATATGAAAGAAGACCGCGATGACAACGACGACGACAATGCTGTTGTATACATCAAGGGACATAAAAAACGATAATAGCTGTGGAACTTGCTTCTGGACAATGAGCGAGAGTGCGTGTATCGAAACCCTGGATGCAGATTACAAAGACATAGATTCTCTGAACAATCTAGACACTGATAATACTATCCGATGTGGATATCACTATATTAATTGCGCGTTACAAAATGTATTCAAATTGTATAATTGGTGGCCAGATAACTATGAATAAACATATATAATATACGAAATATGTTTTTTATTCCTTTCTATTACATCGACGATTATTTAATATTCTAACGATTGACCGCTTCTAAGCGCCGCAAGAAGTTTATTTTGCCGGGTGACTCATCGCGCGTCGGGCATTATAAGATGTCAAAAAGGTAGATTAGTGTGTCAGTCGTGCAGATGACAAATAAATTGCATCATGATTTAAACGTGAACCTTTTTTATTCATATTCGTTTTTTACACGACACTTTACATATCTTTGATACAATTGCTTATTTGATAAGTAATTGATAATGGCGCGATCCTTTGCTTTCTTTTTGCACATGGCTAATGAACAGTAGAAAATTCCCTGTAAGAAATTATATTGTACGTAATTGTAAATGAACAATTCTATGTCATTATAACATTCGTGTTCACGAAATTTTACCATAGATTACTGTCGTTTAGCGAGAACGAATTATTTGCCCTTTCCATAAAGGACATCTGACGATAAATTATACGCAATTCTTCGGTAATAGTGATATACACATGTCTCCAGAAATATTTTGATAGAAATCGAGAAGCGGGATGCCTCCGGAATTATTTTAGTCGGGGTTTGCGTCTCTTCACAAAATTGTAAGCAATCGGGATGTAATATCTCTTCAAAAAATAATTTGCCACGTTCACCGGTGGATAATTCGTCACGTTCCGTAACGGAGAACTTATTAACATTTCGAGTGGTTGACAACTGCATATCTTATTATCTATTAATCTAGCGCCACATTATTTACAACGACTCGGTATCTTGGTATCTCTCATTGTAACGCCACAAAGTTTTTTTTTCTTTTTAGCAGTGTACTACACGTACTCCTGTATAAAAATATTCAAACTATGAGTCATCATGTATATATACCTGATTATTTTTATATACTCACAACTGACCTTGTATTATCAATAGGAACAGGGGTGGAGCACCGTTATAAATGACACCTGTCAATATCGGCACATGCAACACGTTCTTTTTTTGTATGCAATCGCGCCGGCTTTCTCTCACATTCGATTCATTAGACTTTCTACTGTGATCCCGCGCAGCCAATGATCTATTATATATCATCGGTAATTTCTTTGTCCCTTTGTCTAAACCAGAACATCGTTATACGTTTGCAATTGAATCGCAATTTGTTTATCTATTTGTTTATAGCAGCCGGATTATACGAAGAGCAATCTTTTCGCGGCTTTTCCTAGAGAAAAAAGGTGGCAGCGGCAGCGGCGGCGATGGTAGCGGCGAATATATTCAAATTGTTTAAAAATAAACATATATATAATATACAAAATGTGTCTTTTTTATTCCTCTTTTCTGCCATAAAAATAATTATTCGAAAAATAGTTATTAAGATTCGTAATAAGAGAGAGCCGCAACGGGAGAGAGAGAGAGATAGAAGATAGTAGTAAAGGAAAAGAGAGGATGATAAATACGAGAGTACGAGAACATAGCGGCGGGCGGACGCGGCGGTAGCGACGGCGAAACCAGATCCTGTGATCTTATGTCCACGCGTCCTCCGAGTCCTCCCAGTATTTGTTTATTTATTTGTTTATATAATCTGTTTATAGTTACCGGAGTCTACTATCTTATCTCTACCCTCTTCCCTCCCGGCGTCTCATTTCAAAGGACCACCGTCTCTGCGTTCTTTCTTCCCTCTTCCCCGCGCTCACCGTTCCCCCGCACTCCTCTCGAACCTCCCGAACCTCCTGAATTAAAATCGGCCTATACACTCTATTTAAATACACAGTTATAAATTACATAAGAAATTATGGTCAATCTTTACAAAAACTTATACAGCTTGGATGACTTTGATCTTGACATATATTGTCAAGGTTATGATCCTGAGTAACTTTGCATTAACAATTAGGTGGCGGTCTCTCATAGTTTCTGAGATATTTAAAGTTAAAAATGTATAACTAGAATTATAAAGTTAAGAACTATAGAATGTTTTTGAATGTTGATTTCTTTATTAGACAGATCCATGTGGTACTTCGCTTCGTGCTAAAAAGTGTATGCATGGAAACAGTATGTTCCGTCTCCCCTCTACGGGGGTCCCCATTAAAAGATCTAACCTAATCCAATCCATATTGTAATGATTAAAAATCATTGTAACAAATTGTAACCCATGTGGAATCTCGCGACACTTCGTGTTAAAAAGTGTATGGGGACAGTATGTTCCGCCCTCCCTCTCTATGAGGATACCTGGTATTCCTGTTTTAAAATACAAAGTCTCTGCATTAAAACACAAATTTTCTACTTTAGAATACAAATCTCCTATTTTATATAAGAAAATAATTTTTGTTTTTAAAGTAAAGAATTTGTGTTTTTGTCCAAAGTACGTACACACGCAAACTTCTCGCTTTGTTTTGATTACATTCGATCGATGGCATTCTCATAGTCAGTACTCATTTCAACTTTATACTGTTACCATGTTACTTCACGAATTTACTTTTTTATTAATAACTTTTTAACGAACAATAACCGCCATTTAAAATTTTCTCAAGGTCTCAATCTGGGTAGTGACCTGACAACATATGTCAAGGTCAAAGTCATTGGAGGAGGTTCCGTTTTTCTAGATATTTACCAAATTTATTAGCATTTATATAAATATATTTCAAAAACTAGACAAGATCGCCTATTAAGTAATAAAGAAAAGTTGATCAATACAACCTCACCTGTATAATATATGTCAAGGTCAAAATCATCCGAGCTGTGTAAGTTAAGATTTATCAAAATTATAAAAATTTTCTAAACATTTCTAAAACATTTTTTTATATATCTCACCGTTTTGTTGATAATTGATGAGAATCAAATATATATGTTAATCTTTGAATTGTTTCACCCCTTAAAATTCAGATTGGACAGATATAAAAAAATGTATGTCTCTTAGATTTTTGTATTTAATAACATACTTCAAAAAGAATCAAATCCGTTCCGGATAGTTGTAAGAGGTCTCTTGTTAGATCAATTAGCTCAATCGGCTCACTTAAATAATTCTAATAATTCTGTTCGCAAGTAGCGTCCGTCATATAAGTAAAATTCGACCAATTGAAATCGCATTAAGGGGATCCTAAAGCGAAGGACGACTTCCGATGGCCGTCCGTTAATGCCATCTAAACGGAATTAAAAAAATGTCGGTAACGATCCATAATTTAAAAAGTCGATATTATCGACAATTTAAAAAGTCTATATTATCGACATGACTAATTCCGTTTACTCATATTAATTTTTACCTTATCATTTTACTAAATAAATGAAAACACATTTATATATTGTATACATGTATTGTCAATGCAGTAGTCATTCTTCACGTTCGCTATGTCCAATATCCTTATAAGCCAGGATACGAAGGACACTACATGTATTTTTCTCAAAGAGAACATGTATATATTGCACATTACGTAGTGAAGCAACTCTTTGCTATAGAAAGACATGGAACTATTTGTACTATTGCTATTGACTAATTGTCTACGATAGTAAAAACATGTATATAATTTTATTAGATTTTGCGATAACATTGCATATCTTCTACTGCACACCACACACACACACACACACACACACACACACACACACACACACACACACACACACACACACACACACACACACACACACACACACACACACACACACATACACACACACACGTATATATACATTACATATTAGATTTATATATATAATTTGAAAAGGTGTGTGTGTCACGTTTGAAAGAGTTACACCCGAGTTGATCCCGCAAAATCATACATGATCGTAAGTTCACGTGAAACTTTTCACTTTTCACATTTCCGTCCTAGGGGAAAAGTTACATGATTGATTCCCAGATTGCAACGCCGTGATTTTATGGTAGATGGCGTTGCAGTCTGATTCTGATGAAAGACAAGGATGAGACACGAAAAGAAAGACGGACGATGTCATCGAAATGAGAAATAATTATACGCATACTGTTGATGCTTAGATCTTTTTTGTTAGGCTTTTGATTGTAATTTTACAAGCTCAATATTGTTCTTTAAACTAATCCGAAGTGCGGAATTGTATCATTTTGTATATACAAAGCTGCAAAACTTTCGTCAAAATAGGATCGTGTTTCTCCCTTGCATAACGTGTAAGGCATGAAAGAATGGACCAATCACAGTCTTTCATTCTCATTCCGTCGAAGTGAGAAATGATTATACGCATACTGTTGATGCATAGATCTTTTTTGTTAGGCTTCAGATTGTAATTTTACAAGCTCAGTATTGTTCTTTAAAGTAATTTAAAGTGCGGAATTATATCATTTTGTCCATACAAGACTGTAAAACTTATATATATATATATATATATATATATATATATATATATATATATATATAAGTTTGAGACTTGAACGATGCCTGCCCGGTAAGCAGGAGATCCAGGTTCGATTCCTGGCTGAGGTGGTATTTTTTCGCAAAATAATTACGAGTTTTCACGACTGGTTCGTGGTCGGGCCCCGCCGTGACGCACACCCTCCCTTCTTATATATATATATATATATATATATATATATATATATATCTAAAGTAAAAACACAAATTATATGTTGACTGTTTTTATTGAAAATACTGACGGGATTATCACATTACAGTCGACATTTTTGAATTGGCTTTACAGATTACAAAATCCTTTCGTGCAATTGAAACATAGCACAAAAAAGAAGTGCGGGATAGTCGATTTCGATAAAAAATTAAATTCACTTTATTCTAGCAAGCAAGCTTATTGAACGTTTTATCAATCCCATGGATCATTTATCTTTATCTTTCCTCTGCAATGCCATCTATTGCAAGATCTGTCAACTACAATTACTGCTCTACTTATTTTATATCTGCGCCAAACATATATATATATATATATATATATATATATATATATATATATATGCGTAAAATCATACACAATCTGTTCAAGTCTCAAACTTTTTTTCTAAGTAAGCTTTCAATCATAAATCCAAAAATATAGTATTGTTTATTCATCTAGTCCGAAGTGCGGAACGTACTCATACTCATTTTGTATATGAACTGTAGAATTTTTGTATTAAGGAAACGAAGATCTGATGTAACAGCTGTACGAGCTAAAATTACATGAATTTTTTTAGTTTTTTTCTTATTTACTTGTTAAATCGATTGTTCCTCATATTCTTTTTGTGCGTATTTTAATTGCCTGAAAGGATTTTGCAATCTGTCAAGCCAATAAGAAGTTCTTTGGTGCATTATAATGTGTCGGTAATTCCTGTCACTTTAGGATCCCCTTAAGGTCTAAACCAAAAAATTGTAAAACAATTATTCTTTTGGAATAAATGATTTATTTAACAAAAAGTGAAGCTTTGTCTGCTTCTCGCTGGATCAGAACCTCCTAGTGCCTGACAGGCATAACAAAATTAGTGTCAGAAATGGAATCCAGATATTACAGAACAGCAGCACCCAGTGCTCTGTAAAAAAATAAATGCACAAATTCAAGAAGAAGGAACTGAAAAAAGAGGAACTGAAACCTTAACAGAGAAGTACACCTGGGAGAGCAACAATGCTAAGCATATTAGCGATATCGGAGAAGCAGCGACCTATAACAGCGAACCTATAACAAGCGCTGCGCCGACAATATATGAGTTGCGGCCGTAATGTAAGTTATAGAAAAATAAGGCGAGCGTAATAGATATTAGAAAAGATCGGATGAAGATATTATTCAAACTACCATCGAAAGAAACGCGTCGTGATTAAACAGAATCAGTCCCCCGAGTGCTCAGTCCGAGTTCCCCGAGCCCCGCACAAACAGAAAATACACATGATCCACGCGATAACGTGCGTCGTAATTTAAACGAATACTATTCCGACTAGCTTAGACAATCAATTGGAGCTACACTCGAACATTGTAATCGAGCGCGTGTTTTCGCTGACATAGATAGCAGTATATTAGTAACGAGTAAGGAGAGACTCAACGACAGTCTACTACATCCGACAGATGCAAGATCTGATATAAGTGACGGTACAAACGCAAGTAATCCTAGTCACAAAGAATTTTCGCTAACCTCCTATGACAGTAGCTTGTTCGATCCAACCGAATTTCATTCCGTTCCACGGAATACAAATCCGGAAGAAATGGCAAACCAGTTATCAGGCACACCGTTAAAACCGATCGCAGAAGAGCGACGAGTAAGGATTTGGATAACGAGGTAAAAGGAACGATGAAAACTATTTTGAATCAGCCACTCAGGAAAACTGATCCAGAATCTTCGCGCGACACGCGAGACATAATGCTGACTGAATTATTAGAAAGCATGCGAACGTTACAGAGCCGCATAAACTAATTAGAAATTACAAATTACGATCAAGTTGATAACGCAGGAAACGATGAACTAATAGAGATGGCATTCGGGCGTACGATGGACGACGTCTGAAATTCACGAGAACCCGTGAATACATATGTGAAATTAAAAGAATCCCGTGGTATGATCCCGGAGATAGACGGATCGTCGCGAAATCAAGTTCACAAATTTTTAAACGCGAGTACGCAATGAGTGAGATAAATCCTGCTGACGAAAAATAATTATTAAAAATGATCCTGTGCAGGAAATTAACAGGAAAAGCTATGCACGATTTTCAAACGAGAGATATACGTTTGCACAATTAAAATAATAAATTGAGATGTGTCTGGTAAAGCGCAGTACCACGTATCCAATGAGTCACATTTAACGTGATTCACTAGAAATCCGAAAAAAGCGCACGAGAATACGGATTCCGCGTAGACAAGCTAGCAATGGAACTTTATCAGTCCATGGTAGAAAGCCGTTGAACGAATAGCAATTTTAGACACGGTCCAAGAACTAGCGTCAGAGAATTTCCAATTAAGATGACACGAAAAAATACAAACGGTAGTGCATTCCAAAAATTATACGAGTTTGACAGCCGCGATCCTAAGTGCTACAGCCGAAGAAAAATTAAAAGATAATCAACCTACAAAAAACTTATGATAAGAACAAGAGAACGAGAAATAATCAGGAACAAAATACAAGCCGCAACTCTAACTTAGAATGCCACAAATGCGGTAGACTAGGTCATCAGGCACGCGATTGTCGATCGAGTCGATACGAGAACAGATATTCGCTGCCGAAAGCCGAACGATCAGCGAATGTAAACAATATTGAAAAATATTACTCGTATTGCAAAAAAGCAAGTCATAAGCACGACGAGTATTGGTCCCTGAGCGGATGCCCGAGAAGGGAATATTCAAAATAAACAAACAGGTGTTGTAGCCAGATCTACAACCAATAATAAAATAACAACCAATAATAAAAGTAGTCCGCATGGCAACAAAATTAGGTCGCATGAATCTCGAAAAGTCTTTCGAAAGACGACACAAATGTGTGACCGCCGAAATTGCGACCAATCTTTCGAAAGACCGCAGAAATGCATCACGCGAGAACATTGCGAAAAAGCCTATCAGCAAATTTCTAAATTTGATGATCAAACCGAGCGTAATATTGATTAATTAATATCACGTAACTGATCGACGCAATCGATCAGAATGCTGATCGGGCATCGATCAGACTATATAACCGATTACACAAGGCGGAGTCGGGAGAGTCAAGACTCAAGAATAACGTGTCGTTCGGAATCATTATTATAATTATCGCGCAAGATATTATAAAAGCGCGGCGAAGTTCACGCGAGCCGTACTATCAGCGTCTCAGGTGACATACTCGGTTGTCGGCCGCCAGAGTAACGCGATACGCGCCGATGTTTAACCGTGTGTAAAGTAATAAAATAAGAAATACTAAACTCAAGAATTTGTGCATTTATTAAATAAACCAATTAAAATAAAGAAAGTGTGTTAGTGAATTCAAAAAGATTTCCTTCCATTCTTTTGATCCTGCTCGGAGCCAACTCCTTAGGCTTAACGAATCCGACTATCTCTAATATTATAGTTGTAGCCCATCCGGGATACAACACAGGATATGCTCGGAAAAGACCAACAAATAAATATCGCTGTAGTAATGGAAAAGAATAAGCAGCGAAAAGAGAGCGATGCACTGTCGTTCACCAGCAGCGGTGACGAAGAAGAAGAGAGACCAAAGATAACGCGAACCGTACGCGAGCATCAAGTGACACAAGTGAATACGTCACATACGAACGCCACGTTAGATTTAATTATTTTACCGATAAGAGAAATGAAAAAGAAGAAAATGAGCTTCCTATTAAATACGGACCACTCTCACATTGGCAAAAGTAGGAAATTTAAAAGGAGACACGCAAATGCATGAGGAGCGAATAGCTCTAACTGCAATAATAGACCATAAGATACATATACTCGGAAAGATAAGAGCAACGATAACATTAGGAAACCGAGAATACGGCATACCATGTATGTGGTGAGGGACGACTTTCCCATAAACTACCAAGAAATTGAGACTTTTTAAATAAACAGCGAGCAAAATGCGATCAAGGCAAAAAACAAGTCCGCATTGACAATATAGTTTTTAATATAAATAATAATTATAAATTTTATTCTTTGATAGAATATAGTATAAGAAAGCTGTGTTAATTCCTCGTAGCGAAACAATAATTCAGGCAATAACCGATCGAAACAGCATCAGAATAATAAAAGCAGTCGAAACTAAACCTGAAGTTTTTATAGGAAACTGTTTGATCGCACCAAAAGAAAATGTATGCTCAATCAGCTTAATAAATACCACAGGAAAACTTATGGAGATGACTTATGGAGATCGCGAGCGCCGAGAATGCAATCGCGCCCACCGCTGACAAAGCGGATTGCGGCAAGCGATATTTTATCCGATGAATTATTATTTTACTAAGCGGTGGCGATTACCAACGCTACCGTGCTAATCGCGCAAATATTGTGAAATCGTTCGACGTGAAGCAACTGTTAACCGAGTTGCGCGGCCCTTACGTGGAAAACCGCCGCGCGACCCAGAAATATACCGCGAACGCTGACAACCATGTTGATGACACGGCAAGGACCGGCCGCCCAGAACAGGATAAAAACGGGAGACCGAGATGAGGAAAGGACTCGTCGAGATCCGTGTGCCGTCACGTCTGTCGCGGTCCGAACTAGTAAAGACAAACTGTATTAAGTTTTAATAAAATTTATTCAAATAAAGAAGAAGTAGTGAATGTGTCTTCTCCGCCGACTCCTGGACCGATCCTTCGAAACGACCCGCACAACAGAGATAACACCTCTCGTCATGGTGGATGGAATAAAGACAAGAGACGTCGCACACATGCATACCTTGGAAGTGTCAAGTGATCTCGCGAGCGTCGAATCCATTCAAACATGTAAAGAGAAATTGCATAAACAATTGTGAACGGAGCATTTGACGGAAAGCATTACAATAGATTTGCAAAGATTTTTTGCAACATTTTTCACTTAGAGAAAGACCATTTATCTCACATTAACATCGTAGCGCACGAAACTAATATACGGACAGACAGTGCGCCGGAATATCCGACCATATAGATTGCCAGAGAAGCATAAGGCAGAAGTAAACAAACAGATTGCGAAAATGCCAGATGACGAGATAATCCGTTCCATTCATACACGCATATGAATATAGCATATCGGTATAGAAGTTTTCCGATTTTTTAATTTAAAATATGCTGTAGAGATTATATCTTCCCGATTTTGTATTATCTGAGGAGGAAAATTCACAGGATATAGGTGTAATTAATGTTTTATTGTTTATTATAATCTCACGTTTAAGTAACTATCGCTTTTACTGGTCGCACTATTCGATTCTTCAAATTTTCGTTACGGATAGTTAGGCGAAGACTGACCGTATGTGTCCCGCTCGCGAATGTCATCGGTTTATATCTCAACGCGAAGATATGTGGATAATTAGCATGTATACCTCCGAGCCAATCACGGCATGACAAATTGATCGTTATTCTATTGGAATTTCACGATACTTCAATCATAACATGATGCTTCTCGAAGAATTGACAATGTCAATACTAGAATATGTCTACAATGCAATTATTTTATTTTAATTTTAGATTCATTACTTATTGTCATCAGGAGACACGGTAGTGTCTCAGGTGTCAAATCAACTTTACGCGAGATGCAAGCATCCGAAATTATCGAATCTTAATAACTGATCAAGTTCTAAGTAGGCTTGATCGATAGCTTGAGTCCGACTTGCATAATAAAAATATTTTTATTTTTCTGCTACGTGCCCTACAAGCAGAGATATTGCTACGCAAAGTCCGATTTTTACTTTAAGAAACGTCATCATTATTATCGTCGCGTTTGTACGGCTGCAACGTTTGTCACGAGATGTCATTATTAATCTTATTGGACTCAGCGGATTATCAGATTGATAAGTCAGGGTCACTGCAAGATTCAGCGAACATTGATTCGTTAGATCCTACAGTACTCTTCATTGATTGATGTGATCTTCATTGATGTAAACACGATAGTGTTTTTGGTTGTAGATCTCTCGGGTATCAATATAATAATAAATACGCGTGTGTAATAAATACGCGTGTTGAAAAGGAAACATTAGTAGTATTATAATAAATTGCTTACTACTGCATAAATTGCTTACTATTGCATAGTATGCTTACTCTTTTTCTGCACGTCCGAGTGGCCAACGATGTTGACGTTCGCGGCGAGTTTGACAGTTTGTGATAATTTGTTTCGGAGTGTAACTCATGTGTGTCTACTATATTTTGCAGGTAAGTTCTATTTTTCATTTTATTATTTTATTTTTATATGAACATTTCAATTCAATTTTAGATTCTTTCTTAACTAATCACGATTTTTATAAAAATTTATAAACATTAATTGAATGGCAAAGATTAATGTTTAGAAGAATAGGAATTCAAGGTGAAAAAATTTTATAATTCTTTTATTTCTTTTTATGAAAAAAAGATATTTATTTAATTCAATTTCTTTTTCTTGCAGGTTAAAATATATAAAAGTTACATTATTCTAATTAATGTTTAATAAACGATATCTTAAAAGAACCTGATATGTATGGGTGAATGAAGCCTTCTAAATTAACGGTGAAATTAAAATATGGCTTTAGATAAGTATAAAAATATATATATAAATGTTATTATATGAACATTTCAAATTGATGTTATCTAGACATATTTATTCATATACATATCTATAATATAAAATAATTAATTTTATCTAAGTAGTTGGGAAAAAATGCTAAAATTATTTAATTATTAATTGAACGACAAAGAATAAAGTTCAGAAAAACCATTTTACATAAATGTTTCAATTTGGATTTCGATTCTTTCTAACTGTTCTGTAAGTTGTGTAATTATTTTATTTCTTTTTATGAAAAAAAGATATTTATCCATTGTAACGTTTTTTTCCTCTTGCAGGTTTAAATAAAAGTTACATAACAATTATCAATGTTCAAAAGAGATGTTAATAATACTCTAAAATAATACTCTAAAAGGATCTAATATGTGTATACAAGAAAATAATGTTTAAAAGAGACAAACAATACTCTAAAAGAACCTGTGAATATGAACATTTAAATTTTTGTTATGTAGATTTCCCCACCACAGTTGGATAGAGCTAGTTGTTTTATATTATATGAATATGTATTTGAGTATGAACCTAAATAACATAAACCTGAAGTAATAAAATATTCTTGGAGTTTTATCTGTTTACATATTTTCATACAAATCATAAAAAGAATACTAAAATTAGTTAATTAGTTGAAAAGAATCTGAAGTCGAATTGAAATCATGTAATAAAACGATAACACTTATATATTTTTATACTGATTTAAAACCATTTCATTTGTACACACATATTAATTTCATTGAGGGTATCATTTATTTCGCTTTTGAACATTGATTGATACTTTTCATGTAATTACATATTTACATAAAAATAGTGAAATAAAAAAATACTGAAATTAGTTAATTAAAAAGAATCTAAAGTCAAATTGAAATGTTCATGTAATAAAATAGTAACATTCATATATTTTTATTTTCCAGATCATATTTATATAATATAAAATAATTAGCTTTATCTAATTGTGGTAGGGGAAAAAATGCTAAAATCAATTAATCATTAATTGAACAACAAAGAATAAAATTCAGAAGAATAGGAAGTTGAAATGTTAACATTATCATTTTATATAAACATTATCATTTTATATAAATTGTTTCAACTTGGCTTTCGATTTTTTGTAACTGTTTCTGTAGTTATATAGTTAATTGATAAATTTTATAATTCTTTTATTTTTTTATAAAAAAAAGATATTTATTTATTTTAACGTTTCTTCTTCTTGCAAATTGTTTAAATAAAAGTTACATAAAAATTATCAATGTTCAAAAGAGATATCAAATAATATCCTAAAAGGATCTAGTATATGTGTACAAGAAAACGATGTCTCTTTAAAAAAGACATAAACAATACTCTAAAAAGATCTTGATATGTATGGGTGAATGAAATTTTTTAAATTAAGGGCGACATTAAAATATGGTTTTAGATGAATATAAAAATATAAATGTTATTATTTTATTATATGAACATTTCATTTTGATGTTATCTAGATTCATATTCCTATACATATCTATATAATACAAAATAACTAGTTTTGTCTAATGTGGTTGGGAAAAAATCCTAAAATTAATTAATTATTAATTGAATGACAAAGAATAAAGTTCAAAAGAAGTCAAGTTGAAATGTTAATATTGAGTTTATCATTTTATGTAATTGTGTAATAAATTGATAAATTTTATAATTTTTATGAAAAAAGATATTTATTTATTGTAATGTTTCTTCCTGTTGCAGATTTAAATGAAAATTATATAAAAAGTATTAATGTTCAAAAGAGATATTAAATAATATCTTAAAAGGATCTAATATATATGTACAAGAAAACAATGTTTATGTCTTATTCACGTTCTTTTTAGAGGTATGAGCAGCGCCAAATGTTTTTACATAAAAATTTTTTTTATTTAAATAAAATTTTATCATTTATTTTATACTGTTACTTTTTAATTCTTTGTGATAAAACGTAGGTTGAGTAAAGCAATTTTGTGATAGAATAATATTTTAAAGATAATAATTACTACCACTTGGGTTAGAAAAAGAAGTCTTAAATGGATAGAAAGATATACATATAATTTTTATTATTTTTAAATTAAAGATACTACTACTTGAGTTTTATTTTTTTAAAACAGTGGTTTATCAAATCTTTTATACGATTGAAATATATAATTTGACTAAAATGGACTTGTAGCTCCATGTTTGTAGAACTATATTTGGCGCCAATTGTTGATATCAAATCTTTTATACAAATTTTACACAATCATTTGAGTTGGCCTCCATGTTTGTAGGACTATAACTTGGCGCCAATTGTTGATATCAAATTTTTTATATAAATTTTACACAATCATTTGAGTTGGCAATGTGGAAACGAAATTTTCTTTTTTTGAAGAATTAAGGCTAGTATCATTTAGGAATAGGAAGATTGGATTATAACTTGGCGCCATTGATATCAAATTTTTTATACAAATGATATTATTTGAATTCAGTTGGCATATGGAAACAAATTTTTTTGTTTTTTAATTAAAACTAGTACTATTTGATAGAATAGATAGGCTCTTCAATGAATACAAAGATCACAAAGATACTAGCATTTAAGATTTTATTTTTTAGCTTGATCACAACTAAAATTGCATTAGATATGACAATTTTGTAACATAACTTTTTTTTTAAAGAATTAAAATTACTACCACATGGGTTGAAGTAAAAAGAAAATAAAAGATATTGTCAATTAGATTCTATTTTTTAACTTGGTTACAACAGTTTCTTTTTTTTTTTTCAAGCGTCCACTATACTTGACACCCTTTTTTTACTTTTTTTTTTAGAAAAAAGTAATTTTATAGTGATATCAGACATTTTGAAATATTAACCATCTTTCTATATTCGAAAAGCGTGTCTCATTTTACTTGAGATTTTCTTTTCTATAATACGCACAACGAGAGTAAATAGGATAAAGAACGAAAGAACGAGCGAGACAGCATATTTGGTCTTTTTCGACGTGTCCGTTTAATTGACTTGATATTTAAATAAGCATAAACATAAATCATAAGGAACATAAGCATAAGAAACTGTTTTCAACATAAAGCATAAGGAAAATGTTTTCAAATAGATGATATATCTACATAAGAGCGAATATTCCTATTAAAAACGGAAACATTCTGAGTATTTCTATATGGAATCATATCAAGAAATCTCTCTTTTGCTAAAAGTCATGTTAATAACAGTTTTGACTTGTACAGTACACAATTCAATAATGTTAAAAAACTCAGATATATTGACATCTCTTGACATAACGTCATTTTTCATATTATTATTGTATTTTTCATATTATTCTTCTAGATCTAATGTTTGAGGATATTTCAGAAAGATTTTTCAGAAAGAATTTTCATTGAGAACTTTACAAAACTATCTATGAAGAAATTCATTGCAGCTAATAAATTTGTCTTCCTATTTATGTTAGTTTATGTTAGTTTATCCTATTTATGTTAGTTATTTATGTTTAATTATATTATCTAGAAACAAATGTTTAACATCCCTGTAAATTCCCCTCCACTGATCATCGCTGACATAGTAATGCAGAATCTAGAGGGAAAGGTTAAATTCAATTAATGTTTGTCCAACAATGTATTTACGATACGATGATACTTTACTGATTGCTTCCAAAGAAGATATATCTTTTATTTCAAACAAGTTTAACAAGTTTAACAGTTATCTCAGATTAAAATTTACAATAGAATATAAGAGTAAATTATTGTTAGTTTTTTTGAATTTCCTTCTAATTTCTTTCTTTCCTAAGTCTTTTAATTGACAAGTTTTATTTTTAATTTCTTTCATCTGTTACAATAATTTATAACTTAAACTATTATTTCTATTTTTTTATTATCATTTCTAGTTTATGGTTTCATTTTTTTCATTATCATACAAAAATTTTTATTATTTTTATTATTTGCTTGACAGAATTCCCATTAAAATTCATTTCCGACGTTTACAATTTTGACATTTACGGATTGATTTTGTATTGTTAAACTTAATATATTTTTTGCATCTGATCGGAGAATTGATTATGAGAAGAATTTTAAATCATGCACCACCGGGTTGTTTTAACCCGAAATAGGCAATTACATAATATAGAGTTTGTTTTTTAGTTATTTATTAATGTTTGTTTAGTTTTGATACAGCTTCTTTGCTTTGGTTACGACACACTTTTATTTCATTTATGTATATTATTGTTTGTACACAAAATGGTAGATAAAATGTGATTTGTTCAAATAGTTTATACATCACTGTTATCTGTTCATCTTTTTGATTGTATCGCGATATATTACAACATTGATTATGTTATGTTTTTTCTTACTATGTATATTCCAAGGATTTTTTTTCAATTTTTATTATACTGATGAGGACTAAATAATGTTCGAAATATTTATTTTTAAATATTACGTGATTAATTTATTTATCACTATTTGTTTCCATCTTATTTTGCTCGAATTTGGCCGCTAATTCTCTCATATTAAAAATCTTTAATTAACATAAAAATGATTATTATAAATTATAAAAATTTACAGTACAAAAGTTATTTAAAAGAAGTATTTTCTAAATTTTATTTCCAAAAAATATTTCTGTAAAAGCGTATTGTAAAAAAAATGTATTGAATAATAATAAATAAAAATTATATTTTTTAACTTAGCTGTTTAACAACCTATTTTTATATTTCTTATATTTCTTCACTCACCATCGATTTCTGTCCATTATTCAACATCATTCTTGCACTTAGATGTGACTAATCCAGAGTGTCATAAAATTTTGAAGTAAAGCTTCTAATACACTTTTTAGAATTGTTTGTTATTTTCGAATATATTTTGTTTAACATGAAATTGTTTAATTACATCTAAATATTTATTGCACTTTTCACTTAACAATTTATATATTAACTTCGATATAATGCATCTATTATATCCTATATAAAAATGTATTAAATAAAATTTATACTATATATATATATATATATATATATATATATATATATTTATATATATATATATAAATTATATATATATATATATATATACATATATATGTATACATGATGTACACACACACATTATATATATTCAATATTAATCTTAATATAAAATCAATAAATTTTGACACAACATTGTTTTGTGATTGATTTCAATCACAAATCACTTGTGTATTAGCTTTAGAGTAAATAAATTATACGGTTGGAGATTTATGCGAGATAATTCATTATCAACGATTTGATGTTACAGAGAAGACTATCTTGGATGTCTGATCTTCTTTTACTGACTGTACAAAAAGGAAATTGCCGTTTTAACTTTGAATGATAACTGAACAGCTATTATCTATCAATTTACTTATTACCACCCGTTAATCAATCAACGAGTCAGTGACCGGTATTCTTCACTTCCGTTGTCTCATTCAACTTAATTTCCTTTGATCGGCTAAATATATAAAACTTTTTGAAATTAATTTTTTTTTAATTTTTGAAGTTTTTAATTATTAATATATTTATTATAATAAATTATTAATAATTTATTTGATATTACATTAATTAGTAGGCAATAAATCACCGATTATCAATGTGGATTTGAAATTATCTGTTATGAAGATATAATTATATTTAGTCCTCTATTTTTAAATCTGTAGGATTTAAAGATTAGCTCATGACGCATAAAATATTTTGATTTCAAAATTAAGAAATAATAATATATGGAGAAGAGAAGAGGATATTGGAATACCATAGTATTTTCTTAAAATAATTCATTAAAATAATTCAGACACACGGTAGTGACACGGTCAGAGATACGGTAGTATCTCGGGCGTCCATACAGAAACACTACCGTATGTATTTTGCGCGAGTCGACGAGTTGCAAGCACGCGAGAATATCAATAACGGCTGAAACAATCAAGTTCTAAATAAGCTTAATCGACAACTTAACTTTGATTTGCATAAAAAAGTGTTTTTATTTTTTTTTTTTTACGTGCCCTACGAGTGGAGATATTGCGACGTAAAATCCGATTTGGAAAGTTTTACTTTAAGATACGTCGTCATTAAATTACATCGTCGCCTTTGTATGGTTGTAATTTCATGAAAGGTGCTGACATTGAGTCCAAGTGGAGTCTCTAGAAAAAGAGAGTCTAGACATCGGTGCGCATAAGTGAGCAAGCAGGAGAACGAAGGAACGAGCAAGATAACATACTTGCACTTTCTTCGCGCGTCCGATTGACAGTCGACGTCTCATTGAGTTTCGCGGCAAGTTTGACAATTGGTGATAGCTCGTTTCAAAATGATATGTGATATAAACGATTATCGTTTTGCGATACGTGAATTAAATAATATGTGTGGCAGAAAATATAAAGATTAATAAAAATAAGATTAGTATTTATTTAGATTATCCACCTGTATATAATTTTTCTTTAGTATTTGCTGTATTTCTCATGTTATAGATAAATAAATTTTATATGTTGCAAATTATGTCCAAATTATAATATGCGATCAAATGCGATCGAATGCAAATAGTTATATGTACTAAAAATTTTCACTTGTATCATAGGTTTATATTATGTTTATATCGAATGATTAAAGATCGAGACTCTATAATTTATTTTCAGATTTTGATAGATTCTTTATTCTGTTTAAATTTCTTTTATCTTCATGATTCATATGTTTATATTGTCATCTAAAATCATAAGAAACATAATAAAGTAATGCGTCAATTTGATTTGTTTATTTTCACGTAATTGAATATCGTAACATCAATTGATTCATTTCACTATTCTCTATATAAAATTTAAAAATATTAAGGTACAATTTCCAAAATGAATAATTTATATGAATAATTTATAGATATTTTATACTTAATCAGAATATGCTAAGATAAAGTATAAAATATCTCGTAAACTATTGATCTTTCGACAACTCTAATTGTTCTGTACATAAAAGTATTGAAGTACAATTGCTAAGAAATGAATAGTTTGGGAGATTTTTTATATCAAAGTACATTAGAATATAGCATAAAATATCGTAAACTATTCATTTCTTGGCAATTGTATATTCAATAGTTTATCAATAGTCTATATATATAATAATCTTTTATACAGAATAATTAGAATTGTCGAAAAATCTATAGTTTTCGAAACTATATAGTTTTATATTATATTCTAACACTTTGATATAAAATATTTCATAAACTATTAATTTTTCGACAATTCTATTGTAATTATTCCGTGCGTAAAAGTATTGAGGTACAATTGTCAAGAAATAAATAGTTTAAGAGATACTTTAAGTTAAAATGTATAAGAATTTTACAAAAAATTGTTACTAAATATGTAATATTAAGCAATATATTAAATATAGATAGATTATATATAATCTATCTATATTTAATATATTAGATTATATATAATCTATCTATATTTAATATATTGCTTAATATTACATATTTAGTAACAATTTTTTGTAAAATTTTTATACATTTTAACTTAAAATATCTCTTAAACTATTTATTTCTTAAATATTTAACAAAAATATTTGTTATATAAAAAAATGTCAATTATATTTGTTATATAAAAGATGTTAAGCATAGGCGCGCCCCTTAAGCGCAAAAAGATGCTTAACACTAGAAAATGTATGATATCATTACAAACTTACCTTTTTAAAAAAAAGATAAAAAAGGGTGTCAAAGGTATAGGAACGCGTTTGAAGAAAAACTGTAATTAAAAAATGTAATTGTAATTAAAAAATAAAATCTAACCACAGGTTGTCGACTACACAATTGTTTTCATGCAGCCCAAGAAACAAAACTGGATTTAAATCGGGGAAAAGAGCTGGCCAAGGAATAAGTTTTCCACGACCTATTTTTGAGGAAATCTTTGGTTTAGGAACTGTCTGGCTGCTCGGCTAAAGTGAGAGAGTGCACCGTCATGCATAAACCACATGCAATGTATAACATCAAGTGAAAGAATACTTTTCAATAGTTCATTTAATTGACTTCTTAAGAAATTTACATACAATTAATCTGTCAATCTCTGATTAAGAAAAACAGGTTTGATTAAATTGTCACCGAGTATTCCTTTCTATATATTTACATTGAATTGCTGTTGATGTCTTGGAAGAATGACATGGGTTTCTATCAGACCAATAATGGATATTAAGAAAATTCACTACTCCACCTCTGAACGTAGCTTCGTCAGTGAATAATACAAATGATAAAAAATGTTAGTTTTATTATATATATATATATATTGTTGCGGCCGTGCGGTGTTCCGTTCGGCGCTGCCCCGGGAAATTAATTAATATCAATCGATAAGAGTTTGAATAGAGGATCGGCCCTAGGCAACGCGTCGTTCTCCGACTGTTATACAGATTTTACGGCCAGATTCCGCGGTGGCCGGACACGTTTCTGTACCGTTGTACCGTTGGTTTAATAAAGAGCGAGCTTTTCTTTAAACAGTGTTCTTCCTTTCCGAAAGCGCTCCGCCGAGTATCGCGATCTCGTGAAGTAACGCCGCGAACGCGACAATTTTGGAAGCTCGTCCGGGATCGAATTTTTCGATCGTGTGTGTGTGTGTGTGTGTGTGTGTGTGTGTGTGTGTGTGTGTGTGTGTGTGTGTGTGTGTGTGTGTGTGTGTGTGTGTGTGTGTGTGTGTGTGTGTGTGTGTGTGTGTGTGTGTGTGTGTGTGTGTGTGTGTGTGTGTGTGTGTGTGTGTGTGTGTGTGTGTGTGTGTGTGTGTGTGTGTGTGTGTGTGTGTGTGTGTGTGTGTGTGTGTGTGTGTGTGTGTGTGTGTGTGTGTGTGAGATAATGGCGGAGCGACAAACGGAAGAGACGGGGACTGGACAGGAAGAGGCGAAAGGTCGGAGAGTGATCTCTGCAAGAAAAAGGGCCTGTACTCGAGCGGAAGGGCCGGAGGCGTCTCCGAACTTGGAGGAGATTCTTCGCTGGAGGAGCTTCGCTCTCTGAGAGAGGAGCGTGCTCATCGAGAGACGAAAACATCTTCAATGCTCGGTCCGCAGGAAGAGATTTCGCAACGTCCGATATCAGGCCAATCATTTCCTTTTTCAAATTTTAGTTCCGACTTGAAACTTAAGCCCGATACTTATGACGGTAGTGTTCCGTTGCGCGAATATCTTACGCAGTTTAATTTAATTGCACGGGCGAATAATTTGGGAAACGCGGAGAAGGCTGTCGTACTAGCGTCATGTTTCCGAGGAAAAGCGCGTGCGATTTTGGAAGGGGGCACGGATTTTGAGAACTCTCAATTTGAAAATTTGGTCGCGCGTTTAGAGCTACGTTTTGGAGAAAATTTATTCTCGCAAAATTATTACTATCAATTTACGAATCAAAAACAGAGATTCGGAGAAGATTTAGCTGCATTAGGCTCGAATGTCAAGCGTTTATCTCGATTAGCTTATCCTGAATGTTCTTCCGGAGTTCGTAACAAAATTGCTTGTTCTCAAGTTGTAGTTGCATTGTCTGATGTGAATGTTAAACAGACATTGCAGCTAGAAAGGTTAACATCTTTGAGGGCCGCGGTAGAAAGAGCTTTGTAGGCGTTTTGAGAGAGGATATGAAAAATCAGGAAATTTTGTTTTCCAAGACTCTCTTAATGGGAGAGACTGTTTTTTTTAATTGAATACGGGCTCCGACGTGACCTTGGTGAGCAGTAAATTTGTAGGGAGAAAAGAGAAACGTTTTTCAGCAAAGGAAGAAAATTTGAGGTATCCTACGGGGAAAAGGGTCCCGATCAGTTTTAAAATGTTCGCTAAGATAAAGTTAGGAAGATTTAATTTAGAGTTACCGATTTTCGTTGTCGATATTGGTGAGGATTGTATTTTGGGCGCGGATTTCTTTTCACGAGTAGGGATGCAAACTGTAATAGAATCTTTTCTCCCTGGAGGTCAAAGGGAAGGTTTTTGTCGTTGGATTAAGCAAGAGAATGAAGCTGTGTCCGCGGTTGGAAGAATTCTTTAATAATAATTCCCGAGAGTTGGAGGTAGATCAGAGAATAGTTTTCGCTACATTGTTGCGAGAATTTCGTGACGTGTTTTCGGAGCAAGCCGTTGCAGGAAAGTATGAAGTTCAGTTCTTCAACATAAAATTGAATTGATGGATTCTCGTCTTATCAAACAGGTTCTTAGGAGAATTCCAATACATATGCGTCCAGAAGTTGAAAAAATTATGGAAGACATCAAAGGACCAAGGGTAATTGAAGAATCTTCAAGCCCTTGGGTTTCTCCATCAGTTTTGGTAAAGAAGAAAGATGGATCTCTTAGATTTTGCATTGATTTTCGGAAATTGAATGCGGTTAACGAAAAAAGATTCTTATCCGCTATCAACGGTTGACGATCTTCTTGATTAGTTATCGGGAAATGCCTGGTTTTCTACTCTGAATTTGAAGAGTGGTTATTGGCAACTGAAAATTCGTCCCGAAGATAGGGAAAAGACTGCTTTTTCTGTGGGGAATGGACTTTGGCAATTTGTTGCAATGCCTTTTGGTCTGTGTAATGCCCCTTTAAACGTCTTATGGAACGGGTGCTTCGGGGTTTATTTTCGAAAATTTGCCTGGTTTATTTAGATGATGTGATAGTATTTGGCAAAACTTTTGAGAAAATGAAAGAGAATTTAAGAGAGGTTCTTCTGAGACTTCGTGCTGCGAAACTTAGTGTTAACCCAAAGAAATGTGATTTATTTAGGAGACAAGTAAAATATTTGGGTCATGTTGTTTCTTTTGCCGGGATCGCTACGGATCCAGAGAAGACTGAAGCGGTCACTGAGTGGCTAGTTCCTCAGAATAAGAAACAGGTCCGAAGTTTTCTTGGATTTTGCTCTTATTATCGGAAATTCGTTAAGGGATTTTCTTCAATTGCGAAGCCTCTGTTTAAGTTAACTGAGAATTTGACTAAATTTGAATGGACCGAGCAATGTCAAGAAGCATTTTTGAGATTAAAGCAGGTATTAACGTCTGCACCTCTTCTTTCCTTTCCGAAGAGGGAAAATATGATTTTGGATACGGATGCTTCAGATTTTGGAATAGGAGCGGTACTTTCACAAGTTCAAGACGACTATGAAAGGGTTATTGCTTATTATAGTCGGGTTTTGAACAAGCTTGAGCGGAATTATTGCACAACAAGAAGAGAGTTATTAGCTTTAGTAGAATCGGTGAAATACTTTCATCATTATTTGTACGGAAAGAGTTTCTCTATTCGAACTGATCATGCTTCTTTGAGATGGTTGCTGTCCTTCAAAGACTTGGAGGAACAATTGGCTCGCTGGACGGAAAGGTTACAACAATACGATTTTGATGTTGCTCATCAAAGCAACAAATCGAAAGGGGATTCGAAAGGGGATTATACACGATAATGCCGATGGTCTTTCGAGACGCCCTTGTGCAGAAGAAAAATGTAGATTCTGTACTAAAGTGGAAGTTCAGAGAGGGCTTTCTGAGGGTAAAGTAGTTGCTCGTATTGTTTTGCGTGAGGATTCTTCTGAGGATTGGCGAAGGGCTCAAATAGAGGATCAGGAACTGGCAATGTTTTTATTTGCCAAAGAAAATGATTTGCGACCTTCTTGGGAGGAAGTTTCTTCGAAAGGATTGTCAGCCAAAATTTATTGGCATCAATGGCATGCCTTGGAAGTCCAAAATAGGATTTTGCATAAGAGATGGGAAGCTCCTAATTTGAAAAACAGTTTTCTTCAGTTGATGGTCCCGCGAAACAAAGTGAAGCAGATTTTAGAAGAAGCTCATGATACTTCTTCTGGAGAGCATTTCGGGATCAATAAAACGCTGGAAAAGATCCGGAAGCGTTTTTATTGGGCAACCTGTAAGAAGGATGTTGAGGAATGATGCAGAACCTGTAAGATTTGTATTGCGAAGAGGGGTGCTGCAGATAAGGGGAAATCTCCTTTGCAGATCTTTAATTCGGGAGCTCCTTTTGAGAGGATTTAAATGGATATTTTAGGCCCGTTACCTGTTTCTTCTTCATGAAATAAATATCTCCTAGTTGTTGTAGATTATTTTACTAAATGGGTAGAGGCTTTTCCTTTGAAAAATATGAGAGTTACTACGGTAGCAGAAATTTTTATTAATCAGGTTGTTTCTAGATATGGGGTCCCGTTGGAACTTCATACTGATCAGGGAAGGAATTTTGAATCACAGCTCTTTCAAGAATTGATGAGAATTTTAAGAATTAGGAAAACGAGGACGACCGCTCTTCATCCTCAGTCTGATGGTCAAATTGAAAGACAACATCAGACAATTTTACAGTATTTGTCAAAGTTTGTTAAAGAGAATCAAAAGGATTGGGATTGTTGGATTCCCATGTTTCTTTTTGCCTATAGGACCTCTAAACATGAGGCTATAGGCGTAACTCCTTCAGAATTGTTTTACGGAAGAGACCTTACCTTGCCGATGGATTTACTAAGAGATACTCCTCCGAGTTACGGTTTTTCCGAATCAGCAGAGGAGTACATTCGGAATTTGCGGCAGAAGCTGGATGAAATTCATCAGAGAGTAAGAGAGAGATTAGAATCAAGGTCTTTGAAGATCAAATGCCGCTATGATCGAAAGGCTAGACATCTCATTTTTGAGGAAAGACAGAAGGTTTGATTATTTAATCCTCACCGTAAGAAGGATAGGTCTCCCAACTACAGAACGATTGGGAAGGGCCTTTTGAGATAATTAAGAAAATTAGTGAGAAAATTAGTAGTTTTCTGTATTTCTCGTTCAGGTGGTCGGAAAAGCAAGGTTGTGCATGCCGACAGGTTAGCTCCGTTTAGAGAAAGAGAAGAATTAATTAAGTAGAGGTTTTCGGAGCCCGGTTTTCCAATTTTGACATTACTTTTATTTCTTGTTGATTGTTTTGAGTTATTGTTTTTTGTTTTATCTTTCTTTAAGCTTCCTTCTATCGTGAAAAGCGTTGTGGGGAGATCCTCGAGTCTGAGCACCAAGCAAGATCTTCAAGCTCGTGCTTCGAACTGAAAAGAAGTCTGCCTCGCCCCTGGTTTTCCGAGTCGTGGTTTTTCCGGGGAACGATGGGCAAATGCCGAGGCAGGGGCTTAGTGTGTCTTTTAGAAAGACGAAAGGGTCCACGACGATAACCTCCACTTTGCCCGAAGAATGGAAGAGAGAAGTGCGCAAAGCTCAAGACGAAAAGTCAAGAGTGAAACGCGCAAAAATTTCAAGAATAAGATTCTTCTGAAGAGTAGAGAAGACTGGGATTAGAAGTAGCGGCGCCCGGTAACCTGAGGCAGCCCAGGGTAGGGCAGGAAGTCGCCAGGAGCCCAGAAGTCTTTTCCAAGAAGAAATTCTTAAAAGAGGAAGAATTGTCGGGACGACAATTTTATGAAGAGGGGGGCAGTGTTGCGGCCGTGCGGTGTTCCATTCGGCGCTGCCCCGTGAAATTAATCAATATCAATCGATAAGAGTTTGAATAGAGGATCGGCTTTTGGCAACGCATCGTTCTCTGACTGTTATACAAATTTCACGGCCAGATTCCGCGGTGGCCAGACGCGTTTCTGTACCGTTGTACCGTTGGTTTAATAAAGAGCAAGCTTTTCTTTAAATAGTGTTCTTCCTTTCCGAAAGCGCTCCGCCGAGTATCGCGATCTCGGGAAGTAACGCCGCGAACGCGACAATATATATATATATATATATATATATATATATATATATAAAATATAACTAATTATATATATATATATATATAAAATATAACTATAATATATATATATATATATATATGTTACTTATGTTATATGTTATATATGTTACTTTTATTATATATATGTATATATATATACTATAATATATATATATATAATAAAAGTAACATTTTTTATTATTTGTGTGTGTGTGTGTATGTGTGTGTGTGTGTGTGTGTGCGTGTGTGTGTGTGTGTGTGTACAGGGTGTCCCAAAACTCCCGCATTTGGAATACGCTACGTGATTTTTTTATGCTGAAAGAAACAACTTTTTCCTTTAGCAAAATTGCGTGCGACGAGTAGTTTTTACAGCTTTTAAATCAAATTAAAAGTGACGAATGAGCGTGTGTATGTACGTAGTAGTTAGGATCGGCGCGCGTTCTTCAGGCCTGGGACTTAATCTTTGACGTATTGTATTATTTAAAATATAATACAAGTTAACAAGATAAATATTTGTATTTATCCTTTACGTTACAATTTTCCTTATGAAAATTGTTGTATATATTCTGCTTACTTGTTTATGAATTTGTTAATAATTGTATTAAATATGGAAAATATTTTTCTTATTTTTCTTATTTCATATATTATAATTAATTAAGAAAGATAGTAATTAATGTTTCATTATTTATTCATTAAAAAGGTCTAAAAAATGACGATTGAATGACGATGTATTTATGACGATAAATGACGATAATATTTTGTAACAAATGTTATGTTTATTTTACATCATTATTTAATACACTGACGAATGACGAAAAATAACCTTAAATCGTTATAATGACATCATTTTGCTACTTGGACCAGAATATGTCATTTTCAGAATACGTTTCAAGACTATGTCAAAACAAGTCAGAATTATCAACAATTATTTATTAAAAATGCGTTATACATAAATGAATTAAGCTTTATTAATTATAATTCGTTAGTTATACAAAACAAAAATTTTCATTTTGAACATATCAAATAAAATATACATATATATAACATAAACTATAAACTCTTTAATGTAAATAATATTTTTTTAAGATGATTAATTTTTAAAGGAACTTTATATCTTTATATATATATATATATATATATATATATATATATATATATATATATCCATATAACGCATTTTTAAGAAATAATTGTTAATAATCC
The DNA here is from genome assembly GCF_055798465.1 of Pogonomyrmex barbatus. Classification (NCBI taxonomy): domain Eukaryota; kingdom Metazoa; phylum Arthropoda; class Insecta; order Hymenoptera; family Formicidae; genus Pogonomyrmex; species Pogonomyrmex barbatus. Next base: position 24,501,649 of record NW_028297116.1, on the reverse strand, counting down.
TAACATTGTCCTGACACAGTCCTGAAACGTATTTTGAAAATACCATAATAACATATTCTGAATCAATATTAGTTACATTATGTACGTCCACAGGATTACGGACGGATATGTTTAAGATTTTTTCAGAACGTCCCTAAGGATGCTTGTGGGATATTCTGAAGTTATTCTAAAATCGTCCTAAAAAAGTCCTCAGGATAACCTGAGGCTGAGTGGAAGACGTCCCGAGGACGTCTCCAGGTCGTAATGAGGCGCTTATTTGCTAGTCGACAGGACATTCAGAAATTGTTGTCTAAGTGTAATGTCCCAGTGATAATGCAAACATATCCTACATATGTCCCAGGATATTCAGGACTTATACAAGATCATCCTGAGGACATCCTGTGCTATTAGGGTAGATGGTAAAAAGATATACACATCATTCGGGTTTTATTATTTTTAAATTAAAGATATTGTCACTTGGGCTTTATTTTTTGAAAGCAGTTGTATAGCAGTTTATTTTTAAAATAATATATAAGGGAATATATATTTAAAAAAATAAAAGCTATTACTAATTATTGGATTAGAAAGCTTTCGATTAAAATATGTTTTTACTTTTTATTGTATAAAAATTTATTATGGGTAATACCACTTGAGTTTTATTTCTTAATTTGGTATTAGTTTTTCCTTTGAGAGATAAACATCACTTGCATTTAATAAGATTGAGGGAAATATTACTTGCATTAAGTAAGATAATCTTTATGGAATTGTAACTTGGTGCCAATTATTATTAATATGTCCAATCTTTTAATATGATACAAATAAAATATATATACCGTAATAAAATATATATAATTTCATATATATATATATATATATATATACGAAATTTGAATAAGGTAACTCAATCTTTATAGGACTATAAATGATTACTAGCGCTAGTTATTGATATTTAATTCTTTGTGGTAATAATAATATAAGGTTGTATGAAACTATTTTATAATATAATAATATTTTGAAACTAAATAAGCATTTGGGTTAGAAAAGAAAGAATCTTGAATGGATTTTATTATTTTTACTCCTGACTGCTGCCAATTGAAGGTTGACACAACGAAGGGAGTATGTGTTTCACCAAAACAAAACCTTTGTTACCTTAGTTCTCAATAACTATAATATAGTTTGATATCAACTTTCGCACATCAGTTTCTTATTAATCAAGGATGGTTTATGCAATATAATTATCATTTATTATTATATTAATGTATTAAAATGTATTAAAATAGGTGATAATATATTAAAAAAGGTTAGTATTTCATTAGTGCGGTCTTTTATTGGCTATTCAGTAGTGGTGTGACGTACTAACTCAATTAACCAATGATCCAATGATATGCATCCAGGGAATTTTAGTGATTTACAGTGGTTTATAGTTATAAGGTTCATTACACACGCATGGCATAATAAAAAATTTATTGACTAATTTATCGACTAAGTATTTAGTTCGCTTTATCTGCCTATAAGCAGTGTTACAGTTGTTAAGGTCATATCAAACTACGAGTTGCCGGTTACAATTCCCAATAATGATTCTAATATTATCAATCACATTGACCGTAATCAAGACCTGCTACATTATAATTGGCTGAAATATAATCGTCAACCGGCAACCGTAGCCGGGCAATCCAATCTAATATAGTCTTTAGTCTGGCGTCCCATGGCGCGGAAATCCACAGCGAATCGGAACGTGCGAACCAATCACAGCAAAACAACGAAAATAATATTTTTTGCGAGATCTGCGATTTCGCGACCGGCGATAGCGAGAGCTACGATCCCGCGACCGTCGATAGCGAGAGATGTGATTTCGCGACTGACTTTCGCGAGAGTTGCGATCCTGCGACTGGTGATGGCGAAAGCTACGATCCCGGCAATCACGAAAGCTCCGATTCTGTAACCGACGTTCGTGAGAGCTACGATTTCACGACCAACGTTCGCGAGAGATATAATCCTACGATTGGCGCTCGCAGGAAGTGCGATTTCGCGATCGGCCATTGAAAATGCTATCTTGCGAGTGAGAAGTTGAATTTCTCGTTCGATGCTTGTAGGATGTGTCAGCTTGTGAGCGTCGCTTGAAAGTGCGAATTGATAACTGAACATAACATAACATAACATTTCGACGCTCTTGATGATCACGATCACGTGAAGCATGACCTGCCGGACTGTACTTTTTTTGGAATTTGAATTTTATATTTGGCAATGTTGCCCTAATCGGATTTCGTCAATACTGAAATAAAAAAATAATAGTATATTATTATTCACAATAATATCATGGTGATTAATAATACATATTATTATTATTAATTAAAAGTACTCCTATTTCTTCTTCAGATGCTCCATATTTTTGAGATATGATAGAGCTGTAACAAATACAAAACATTCATATATAATACACACACACAAATATATGTGTAGTATATATATATATATGTATGTACACACACACACACACACACACACACACACACACACACACGCGCGCGCGCGCGCGCGCAGCGCGCGCGCGCGTTAGATACGTGGACGTCGAGAAAAATCAGTGCATTTGTCCATAGGCTCGCCCTTTGGATACATGGACGCCGAGAAGGCGCATTCT
>NW_028297116.1:24466506-24498932 GCF_055798465.1 Pogonomyrmex barbatus | reverse complement strand
GCCGTCGAAAACTCGGTATACTACATCCCTTTTCTCCTATTTTTAATGTTCCGATCCAGATTACCGGCTCTCCCCGGGCAGAAGCAAACGAAGAAAATCTTAAAACATCTAAGGCATGAACTGAACAAACGGCTTCGACGCGCACTCGCCGCAGGGTCGCGGAAGCGGATATCACCCAGCACCTCACAGCCCTACATATGCGGCCGATTGTTTCGGAATTAGATTACATAGCTCTACTCGCGGAAACCTCTCCGATCAACTTTTCCCTTAGTCGAACAACAATCCTCTCTCGACATTCCCGAGATTGAAAATTTGGAAACGACCAATCAGTTCGAACCAATTTACTCCACATTTCTCGCGGAAAACGAGCAAGTCTTATCGGACCACCCGTACTCAGAGCCAAATTATTTAGCTTTCTCAGCGCAAAATGAACAGGCTGTTGTAGCCCGAATTATTCCTTACATATTATTTATATACAGGATGTCCCAAAACTCCAGCATTTGGAGTACACTACGTGATTCTTTATGCTAAAGAAACAACTTTTTCCTGTAACAAAATTGCGTGCGACGAATAATTTTTACAGTGGATCAGATTAAAAGTGACGAATGAGCGCGCGTATGTGCGTAGCGGTCAGGCTGGCGCGTTCCTTAGGTCGGTATGGTCTGGTATTTAATCTTTGACGACTTCACGTTTTGTATTAAAATATAATACAAGTAACAAAATTAGTATTGTTTTCATCTTTTACGTAACGATTCAATTAAAAAATTGTCTGATTTCGTAGCATTATCTGGAAATAAAAATAAATGTAAATTATATGGTGTATGAACTGAGTATGCTATTATTTTAATTATTTTTTTGTCGTATGCGCAATTGCATATGGCAATAAAAAAAATACTGAAAAATACTGAATTTAACGAATACTTATTAATTACCTGAGTATGTAATCACGAAAAGTAAAAAAATTGATTTTTTCATAATTGATTTTTAATTTGATTTATTGTAAAACTACTTGTCGCACGCAATTTTGCTAAAGGAAAAAGTTGTTTCCTTTAGCATAAAAAATCACATAGTATACTCCAAATATGGGAATTTTGGAACACTCTGTATATATCTTCATTATTTCTTATCTTCACGATCATTCTCGAATCTTGGAATAGCCGGACGGTGCTACGGAAACGCCGACTGGAAATGCAAACATGCAAAAGCAAGTCTCGGTCTTATAGCGCACAAAGCAAATTCCAAAGCAGAGCGCGGGACAAGAAATTTGCGAGAGCCGTTTTGATCATATATGATCCGAGAATTATAACGCGACGAAACGCAACACTACTAGAATACTATAAAAACGGTCGCTAAATCACCGAGAGCGGGCAGTCACAATACGTAACAAGTAGTTGTACTTTGTTACAGCCAGTCGTTATCAGTAATAGCGAGATTCACACAAAACGTTGTCAAGAAACCATACCAATAAATCAGCTACTTAACGAAAGTGAGTAATAATATTTGACCAGAAGAACCTTCTACCTACGATCCTGCTCGGAGTTCTAACTCCTAAGGCTCAGCGAACCCGACTTTCCCTAATTACAATCTTGTAACCCAATCCTACAACAAATTTCTGTTACCGTATTTTATTTTGATGATACTTTTTGGATATTTGATTCGCATTCAAGAGGATCGTAGACCAGCAAAAAATGATACGGCATGTGTGATATGATTTCAACAATTCAATGTATAACACGTTAAAAAATATCATATCAACATCTTCAAATAACACTTTTAGTAACCAATACACTATAACTTTTATTTGTTTTCGTATATGTTTTAATGAACATACTCAAACAATCTATTTGTTTAAGAAGTTCTGCTGTTAATAAGTCTATTGAAAATGCTGAAGAATTAAATCAAAATAATGAAACTAGCAGTAATAATAATGTTATTATTATGTCCTCAATTTTACGACGTATTAATGAAAATATACCTGATGTTCCATTATTGAAAATGAAGTACAAAGTGCTCCATTATTACAATGGAAGATTACAGAACTTTTCCAGATGCATACTGAATTTCGAGCTGAAGAGTTTACTTGGTTTTTCCTCTTTCCAAAAGGACGAAATGGACTTCATGAGCTATTACGGCTATATCCTATAACGCCATTAGATTATTGTCAAACACACATAATATGTCAGGATCCTCGATTTCAACTGAATGATTACTTACTCTATTGTTTATTCGTTATGGAATATTATCGGACAAAATGTTAGTATATGCCTTAGACTAACAATAAGACAAAATAATAATCTATCTGAAGGTCTTGTTAAAAATTTACATATTAATACGAGAGCATTACATGACTTTAATGCTTACTGGCAAATCGCATGTAGTGGTTTAATAGCTATGGTACGCAATTTAGGCAATGGTTTTTAATATTAAGTTGTAATTATTTAAATTGGAAAGATATATTACAAGCGTGTCTTATTGCAGCAGGAAGAAAAGGAGAGAATATAGACAATTTTTCGTTTAATGAAAAACAATGTTTAGTTGTTAAACATACAGTAGCATTATCTCGTCATTTCATGATCTGTGTTCATGCTATCATGCGTGTATTACAAAAATGACGATATTTTATTAGGTGGAAACCCAATAGATTTTTTTATGAAGAATAGAATTTCAAAACAGAGATAATCCACATTTGCATATGTTATGCTGGAATAAAGAAATTTCACCATTTGAAACTCCAGATGATATAGCTCTCATTGATAAAGTTGTATCCTGTACTCATACTGAAGATGACAAATTAGATTTACTTGTAGCATGCGTTCAAACAGTGCGTACATAAACATACTGTTACAAAGATAGACAACATGATCAAAGTCGATTTGGTTTCGTCAAGATGAATTAGTGATAGAACCATGTTGCTTGGATCAGATAAAACTATTCGTAATAATGGATGTTTTTGTATTTTAAAACAGAATTTCCACAAATGTTTTTGTTAATAATTACAATCCCAGAATTCTTAAATTATGGGGTGAAAGCATGGATTTACAACTTTGTGGAAACGTTACAGGTGTAGCCTATCATATAGCAAAATACGCAATTAAAACATGAACCTCATGTAGGTCGAACTATTAAAGATGCAATTAGTAGAGTGCATAGATACGACGTGTATAGATATAGGAAGGCAATTATTCATAGTATCAATGACTATAAAGACAAGTGACATAGACAAGTGTCTGCTTGTGAATGTGCATTTCATTTATGTCATTTAAAATTACGTGATAATTCACGAAAGATTGTTTTTCTAAACACATGTTTTCCAGAAGAACGTTATCGTATGTTACGTAACGACGGCTATAGTAATGACTTATATGCAAACATATTTAATCGTTATTGTTTACGTCCAGAGAATTTGAAAGATTTGAGTTTAGCAGAACTTGCTGTCACATATGAATATGCATCACAATTTAATAATTATGAAGAAGATGGAGATATTGATGCTTGCAATGATGAAAGTTATTACTCCAGCTACGTACATTCGTTTGCAAGATGGTATGAAAATGAAATGACATACAAGATATGCAGTTTTGAGAACACAATATTATACTTTAATTACTAATCGCAAAGCATATTTCTATAGTTATTTAGTAGCCTATATTTCTTTCAGAAAAGAGGAAGAATTACTTGAAGGATATGAGTCAGCAGAACAGGCATTTAATGCAAAATGTCATCTATTACGACTTTTACATAAAGGACAGATTATTGAACAATTTCAATTTGTAGAATGGGAATAATAAAAAATTATAGCTCCAATTGTCGCATTTGATGATGTCAAAGCAAATGCATATTCTACGATAAGAAACGAAGATTGTATCCGTGGTATGGTGGAAGGATACGATTATAATATGGATTTGCACGATGAACCAAATGAAATAGATCATATTATATCTGTTGAAGAATTCGAAAAAAATGTCAGAAGCATGAATGTGGAACAATCTCATTTATTTAATACAATTACTATTCATATTAAACAAAAATTTCAAGGCCAGATTATTAAATCTTTAAAACTATTTATTACAGAAGAAGCAGAATGTGGAAAAACATTTCTTTTAAAAATGACTATACAACAAATTAAGCGATGTTATGCTCCGATTATAATTATTTATTAAGATCGATATTCGTTGAAGTCACTGTTCTTACTGGTATCGAAGCAAGATTAATTAATTAATGAGCACACTTTACACGATGCATTTTTTTGGGCAGAAAAGGAAAACCTTTAGTTTATAGACAACGGGGTTTATCAGGACAACGTCTAGAAGATGCAAGACGTAAATGGCGATATATTAAATGGTTGATTATTAATGAAATATCAATGGTATCATATGAAATATTAAGTTCATCTTCGTCTTCAAGAATTTAAAAACAATAATGAATTATTCGATGGTGTTAACGTATTGTTATTTACGGATGTAATGCAATTATCACCTAAACTGAAGGCTAGTATGCGTTCACAAAACGATACAGAATCCGTTGATCTATTAAATAATTTGCGAGTCGAACAAGTGAACATAGAACTATACGAAATGTTACTAAATAGAACATATGTTGTTTTAATTAATGAATTTGCCGATGGTAAAGCTATTCATATCATTTCCACTATAAAATTGATTAATAGTTATAATAATAAAATAATAGAAAAATTAGTAAAAAACGCAAAGAATTTATTATAATATGTTCGAGATAAAGAGAACCTGCAACTTATGGCCACCAGTAGCAGCAATTCTTGCTGATCCTAATAATATCGATAATTTATTACGTACAATGAAACTCTCAATAAATTTTTATTTTTTAACATAATCTCCTTTTAAGTCGATACACTTTTCCCATCGATACTCTAACCTCTTTAACCCCTCCAAATAGTAGTTGGCGTCTTGCTCCGCAAAATAGGCGTTTACGTATGCGATGACCTCCTCGTTCGATGAAAATCTCTTCTATCCTCCAAGTGAAATTTTAAGCTTAGGAAACAGAAAAAAGTCGCTGGAGACCAGATCTGGTAAATACGGTGGGTGATCAACCAATTCGAACTGCAGTTCGTGAATTTTGGCCATGGCGATCGCCGAAGTGAGCAGGTGCGTTGTCTTGAGGAAACAGCACTTTCTTCTTCTTTAAATGCGGCCGTTTTTTTGCAATTTCTGCCTTCAGCTTATCAAGTAATGATGCGTAATACGCTCCTGTTATTGTTTTACCTTTTTCAAGATAGTCGATACACACAATTCCGTGACTATCCCAAAAAACAGTCGCCATTACCTTCCCAGCTGATGGAACCGTCTTCACCTTTTTCGGAGCAGGTTCACCCTTTGCAGTCCACTGTTTTGATTGTTCTTTTGTCTCTGGAGTGTAGTGGTGGATCCAAGTTTCATCTACAGTTATGAATCGACGCAAAAAATCTGACTCGTTTCGCTTGAACCGCTCCAACAGGGCCTTGGAAATGTTCATTCGAATTCGTTTTTGGTCCAAAGTGAGCAAGCGCGGCACCCAACGCGCGGCACCCAATTGCGTATATTCAATTCTTCAGTCAATATATGACAAACGCGTTCTTTCGATATGCCCATAGCCTCTACTATCTCTTTAACCTTGATTCGACGGTCGTCCAGTACCATTTGGTGAACATTTTTGATGTTATCAGCAGTGGTCGCAGTTTTTGGTCGTCCCGAACGCTCATCATCAGCCAAGCTGGTGACGACCACGTTTAAATTCAACTGCCTATATTTTTACGGTGGCAAATGATGGGGCAGAGTCCCCGTAAACAGCGTCCAACCGATTTTAATTTGCGCAGGCGTATTGCCTTTCAAATGTAAGAATTTAATCACGGCACGATATTCAATTTTTTCCATTTTTACAAAAACACTGACATCGACTGACACAAACGACTGTCAAACAACAACTGAGCGTCCAAAATGGTTGAAATTTTCACAAAAGTCTTTCAAAGCATATACTATTGTAGTACTAGAATGGTTTTGATGAGTAACATCATCTTCATGTTAAGGCTCAAAACTTTTCAGACTACCCTCGTAAACGTTAGTGAAGGTTTAGTGAATGGCAATATGAGTGTCATACGTCGATTTCAATGACAGGTTTTATGAAGAGACCAATTAGAAGATCATGAATTACCTAAAAAAGTATTTATTGTTTGATCCTACAATAAGAAACAGTTTAAAAGAATCTAACGGCTGGATTGATATTTCACCAATCAATATTGTAATATTTAGGCAAGAAGATATTTGTTAAAGGGCAGGCATATGTAACATTAAGTCGTGTAAGGTCTTTACAAGGATTAGCAATATCTGAAATAGAGCAGAAAAAATTATTCCATCATCCATGTGATGAAAATGCTTTAACAGAATTAAAACAATTACGATCAATTAATCAATCTTCAGGAGAATCATAACTTATATAGATTATAGATTAAAATATATGAAATGCAAAAGAATTTATTAATATTTCTCTAACAGACACGCGACATACTGCGAAATTTCCATTTTCCATTTTCCATTTTCCATTATCCCATTTTCGTACTGCTTGTACTGTGATTATCTGTAACGTACTGAGATCCACACTAGAACATCACTAACAATATCATTCAGTGTTCTTTCGCGCGCGTATATTCTCAGGATTTACGCAGCAGTACGCTTTTCCATCGCACGCGTATATTCTCAGATTATACTCAGAGATACGGAAATGATACGTACGCCTTTCTATCGCGCGCGTATATTAGACATAACATTTGTCACGATATATTATTGTCATAAATATCTCGTCATTTAATTAATTATAGATATTATAGATATATTAAGATTAGTCATGTGATACTAAAAATAATGATAGGTAATTTGTTCATAAATTGAAATTGTGGTTTGTAATAGTAAATAATTTGTAGGAATTTTTGTGTTTAGAAGATTGTGTATGGATTAATAATAGATTATATTTAAATAAAATTAAAATGAAGAAGGGAAGGAGATGGGTTGATAGATAGGAAGAGGATTAAAATTGTTTTGAATTATAAAATATTTTTGTTTTGAAGTTAATATTATATAAATGCAAAAAATAGTTTAAAGTATTAGAATATTAATTTTGGAGATTAAAGGTATATTTGAGATTAAATATTTTTTTGAAAAGTGTTTTATTTTTAAATTTATGAATTTAATTTAAGATAATTAAATATATAATAAATGAAGTAAATAATAGTATAGTATGAATATATATAAATATTATTTTTAAATAAATACATTTTTTAATAAATAAATAATGAAATAACATTATTAATTACTACCTTTCTTTAATTAACTATAATATATAAATAAGAAAAATATTTCGCATATTCAATACAATTATTAACAAATTTATAAACAAGTAAACAAAATATATATAACAATTTATAAACAATTTTTATAAGAAAAATGATTCTCATTAAACATAATATATTCATGGCTTTATATATGTAATAAATTATCTACAAGAATTACATATGCAATCGAGATTTTAAAATTGAGACTGTTTATACGACAATATAATAACATTCATTAACCATATCTATCATATTTTATACCAAAATTCTGTATTCACTTATATCATTACCTCAGTAGCAGGTTTCATTCCAACATAGAAGTGAAGCAGCATCGAGCCAGGATCTCAAGTTGGATGGGTGATCGTTTTAGAAAAACATGCGATGGTACCAAGATAAAAGATGTTTCATCATTTTCTTTTATTTTTTTTTAATTTTTTCATTTTTTTCATTTATTTTCCGGTGTCACGTATATTATAGATTTTCAGTACTAGCAATCAATATCGGAATGCAACCATAATCTACTGAAAACTTCTTGTTTTTATCCTTTCTTAATACTATCATCATTTGCTGCGAATATTCGTGGAAATTCCATGGAAGATGTTACCTCGGACATAGGAACATACTTAGAACGTACTTAATCGATCGCAGTACGTATGAGAATATTTTTTGAGATGATCGCAATATACGCATTGCGATCTTCTCAGAACATACTCAGAACGTACGCGTACTGTTAGGGCTTATGTTGCAGATAAACAGTACATTGATCACATTAAAGATAAACATGTATCATCTCTTATATAATATCGTGAAAACGGTAAGTAGATTAATATTAATTAGTCGATACTTTCGATTTATTATTACAATTAATATTTTTTATTTGATGTATTATATGAGTCATTCCAATTGAAATCGGCCATCCAAAAAAGCGTATTTTTTAAATCAATGAAATCTTTTTTACATAAAATATACACCAAAAAAGAGATACGTATTTTTTTGTTTTGTCCAAAATATTTTTTTCATTGTTATTAATTTTTATATAATATTAATGAAAAATTAGCACACGCATTTTTAACATTTAATATTTACGTTTCTATTTATCGTAGCACAGTAAACAAAAACTCATTTTTAAGCTAATAATAATAACAAGGTTTGAAATGATAATTTTTGTAAAGAAATTAATTTTTTATATTGTTATTAACAAATAAAATTGTAATTAATTTTTTTCCCTAAAACAATCATTTTTAAAATTAAACAAAAGATACTGTTAAATAGCACGATTAATTATGTGACTAAAAATATTTTTTCTGGGATGGAGATTTAATAGAATGTATTTTTTTTATTTTTGTACTTCAGGTATGTCGTGCGCGCATGTATACTTGGAGAATAAAATTAAGTATATCTTTCCTTAAACATTTTTTAAATATTAAATTATTTATTTTGTTTTGGTTGTATTTATTATAACTGAGATTAGAGAAGTTATATATTCGAAATATGTGATGCGATAAGCGAATAGGGTCTAAATCGGAAAGTGAAATTTTACAGAACAGCTAAAAACGTGAAAAACATAAAAAATATTATTATATTTTCAAGGGATTAGCCTGGATTCTCATGCATCTCCCCTACCGCCTGTTTTTCACCAATCAGCGCTCAGTATCAAAGCGCTCAAAGCGCTAATGTCTGCATGAGGACTTAGGCTTATTGTTTAGCATACCTCTAGCTATGATCTGGCTCAACGCAGCCCTTTGAAATCGAATTGAAAATCCAAGCTAATCCATTGAAAATATAATAATATTTTTTATGTTTTTTACGTTTTTAGCTGTAAAATTTCCGATTTAGACTTCCATTTCGCTTATCGCATCACATATTTCGAATATGTAACTTCTCTAACCATCAGTTACAATCAAAACACAATAAATAACACTTTTAAAAAATGTTTAAGGTAGAAAGATATACTTAACTTTATTCTCCAAGTATACGTTGAGCGCTATGGTACGTGCGCGCACATACCTGAAGGTACAAAAATAAAAAAAATATTCTATTAAATCTCCATCTTGGAAAAAATATTTTTAGTCACATAAGTCATACTATTTAACAGTATCTTTTGTTTAATTTTAAAAATGACCGTTTTAGAGAAAAAATTAATTACAACTTTATTTGTTAATAACAATATAAAAAAATTAATTTCTTTACTTTACAAAAATTATCATCTCAAATCTTATTATTATAGCTTGAAAATGAGTTTTTGTTTACTGTACTACGATAGAATCGTAGATAACAAAAAAACATGTATTTCTTTTTTAGTGTATATTTTATGTAAAAAAAATTTCAATCGATTTAAAAAATATGCTTTTTTTGCTTGGCCGAGTTTAGCTGGAATGATCCATATATTAATTATGTCGTTAATATTTCTATTATAATTAAATTATTTAGTTACAGATGAGGTACGTTGGTATTGGTTATCTCGTGATGCTCTTTGAAAACAAATTTGTTGAATTCTTTATATTCTTACATACACATTTCTTAAGAAAATTAATATTTTTTTATTATAAAATTTTTTATTATAAAATTTATGTTCATTTTGTGTTCATTTTATGTTCATTTAATGTTCAACAATTTTGGTCAAAAACCAATAAAAAGGATAATATAAATACAGCATACATATTTACATAATAATATATTAAATATATTATTACATATTTATTTTATTTGAATAAAGAATTAATATATAACATATATATATTTACATTTTATACTTAAATACATATGATATTTCATTAATGCATTATATGTCTTAAATTGATATTGAATATTTTATGTAACATTTATACTTTTCTTGTTGTATATAATGAAAATTTTTATTATATTATTTATTTTGGATATGGATATTATAACAAGACAGCTTTTTAAAAATATGAAATAAATTCTTAGCTTGTAAAAGTATGAAATAAATGTTTAAAAAAAAAGACTCCTAACTGCTGCCAAAAGTTGGTCTAACAACTTAAAACACAAAATAAAAAAATAAAGAATTAAAATTATTAATTATTAATTATTAAAAAATTAAAAATTAAAAATTAAAAAAATAGACTTAAGAAATTAAAAAAATTAAGACACAAAAATTAAAAAACAAAAATTAAATTTAAAAAAATGAAAATAAAAGAAATTAAAATTGAAAACAAAATTAAAAAATTACAAATTTAAATTAAAAAACATTAAAATACAAAATAAAAAAATTTAAATAAGGCCAGTTATAAGATAATTCGTTAGTTGAGCTAGTTAGTTTGAAGCTGGAGAGGAACAACAAATATACGATATGACCAGATAAGGAATAATTTGAACGATACAAACGACGAATGTTGAGAGAGGGTACATCTCGAATAGAGGAGTCTGGAGCGAGGGTAAGAGGAGAGAACATTCAGATTCGAGCGGTGATAAGTCTTCGAAAATAACGCAGCCTGAGCGGTCATAATCAGTTTGATAAAAGGGATCATCCGAAAACACCGGAGCATAAAAGGAAGGAGACATTGGCGATCGCGAAAGGACCGTGCTGAGCGAGAGACACGAAGGGCGAGAGCGGATGAATTGGAGCCATTGGTTGGTTCGACGAAAAAGCTTGGCGGATCGGCTGGACTGTCGACAGGGCATTCTGTCTCCCAGGATCGTACTCCAATCGGGGATTGGATTGAGCGCTTGTGACCGCACTCCGCTTCAAGGGACTGTCGCGAGCGCCGAGAACGCAATCACGCCCACCGCTGACAAAGCGGATTGCGGCAAGCGATACTTTACCCGACGAATTATCATTTTGTCAAGCGATAGCGATTACCAACGCTACCGTGCTAATCGCGCATTTATTGTGTAACCACTCCACGTGAAGCAACTGCTAACCGGGTTGCGCGGCCCTTACGCGGAAAGCCGCCGCGCGACCCAGAAATATATCGCGAACGCTGACGAACATTTTGATGACACGGCAAGGACCGGTCGCCTGGAACAGAATAAAAACGAGAGATCGGTACTAGGAGAGAACTGGTCGAGATCCGCCTTGCCGTCACGTCTATCGCGGTCCGAATTAAGAAGGACAATCTGTATCAATTTTAATAAAGTTTATTAAGTGATAAACAAAGTGGTGAGCGTCTCCTTCATGCCGACTCTTTGGTCGAGCCCCGAAACGACCCGCACAACAGGACAGGACAGGACAGGACATTCCGATTTCTTGCTCAGATTCCTCTCGAGTTAAATACCGTCTGCCTATCCCTGTACACAATTCGTTGGTCATAGCATTGGCATCGGGTCAATCGAGTTCGTGCGGTTTCTCTCCTCCGTGTGATTTCACCTTTATTTTTGTAATAATGGGTACAACTGTGTTACTTCGTGTTAAATTAAGTGTCATATTCAATAAAATTCATTGTTAATGTAATTCTCGATTTCATATTCGATCAAGACTCTCTAATACATGTTACATTTGGCGCCCGAACAAAAAAAAATATAAAGGTATACACATAAAGATATACACAAGATATAAGACATATAATAAACGTTATATGCGATTGAATACGATAGTCGAGGAATAGAGCGAACATAATTGCGAATGATAACGAAGACGAGTAAGAAAATTTCGGAAAGCATGAAAGAAAGGAATGTTAGCCCGATATCAAATAGGAGATTAAGTGAAAAGTTAGATATGGAGGAGGAACTTAGAAAAATCAAAGAGCAGATAGGTCAAATCAGTAAGTTAAAAGCCGAAATTAAAGAATTGCGAGAAAAGCAAAGCAGATTAACGAGATGAAACGGGAATTACAATCGTTGCGTTCAAAATATAATGAGAAAAACGAGCGTGTGCAAGGTCAATGTGATAATTTAAATTGTAATAATAATGCTGTAATATCAAATTTACTGTTAAACATTCAAAAAATAAATCTTCATGTAAAGGTCTCAAAATTTTGTGACGACGATAATATCATCCAATTGAATATTTAAATGATTTAGAACACTATTTTAATGTAAGAAATATTACATATAATGTAAGAAATATTAATATTACAGACTCCGCTAGGTTATTAATAATCGGAAATAGCCTTCAAGGCGAAGCTAAATATGTTTTGAAATATGTTTTGAAAATAACAAAGGAAAGTTAGTAACATTTGATTCATTTAAGGAACAATTTAGGAAAACTTTCTTTTCACTACCTATTCAAATAAAAGAAAAGTAGTTAGAAAATTCGAAAAGAAAGGTAAATCATTAGAAGTTTTCTTTTCAGAACAATTAAATTAAAATTAGCACAATATTTTGAGCCAAAAATGTAGATTTTGAAATTAATTTTAAGATTGCTCAGCAATTGCCGTAGAGAGCGCGAGAGGCGTTAGTAGGAGCTGATTTTGAAGATGCTCAGATAATTATTACCAGATTACAATATCTCGACTTAAATCCGGTTGAAAAAGAACAAGGAAAAGATATAGAGAATTTTAAAGATGATTGTCGACATTTTCAAATTAGAAATTTAGCAGTCAAGAATAATAGATTTAACGATAACGGGAATAATAGACCATATAATCAAAATAGAATACTTGGAAATACAAATAGATCTCGGAATCAGCAAGTAAATTTCAAGAACCAAACAGAGTATAGTCAACAACAGAAAAATCAGTCAAGCTTCTCAAATCTGCAGTTTAGAAACAATTATAGAAATAACTCAAGAGATAAATACAATCATCAACAGATTCCGAGAAATAACGAAAGACCTAATCTTAATAATCCGAGTAGACACAGATTTTATCGACACAATTATCAATGGGAAGATCAATCAAATAATATTAATCAAGTTCAGATAAATTCACGAGATGTGCAATCTGAGATAGTAAGACAACTATGGAATGAAATAAAAAATTATAATACGCCATGCGCTGGTCCGGGTGGTTGTTGTGCAATTATGGCTAATCATATCACCATGGCTAATAATAATACTAATAATACAACAAATGTTTCGCACGATTCTCAGCCGGCCGCGAGTTACCAAAACACAATGAATCGACAGCAAACTAACGACGTGCTCGAAGGATAGAGGTCCCCTTTCGAGTAGGAGAGAATTAGACATTACAGAGGACCTACAATATGGAATCGAAATTAGTACGGATGTTGTCGAGACGAGTATCAGTTGCCCAATATTAAAGGTAAAAATTAATAATAACATATACGATGCGATAGTGGATACGGGAAGTAGCGAGACATGCATTTCGGAAATGGTGTACGAGAGATTGTGTCAGGGTAGAGATAATTGGAAAAGTGAATAATCGAATAGTGAATAGAGAATAATCGAATAGTGAATAGAGAATAGAGAGTATTAGATGCATGATGGTAAAGGAAAAGAGAATTGATAATAAAAAAGAAAAGGATGAGAGTTGTTGTTGGGACGATGTTCGCTCGCGTGTGCAGAAGCTTTCGACGCTTAGCGATTAGCAGATCGCCGCATTAATAGAAGTTCTATATAAAAATAAGAATGTAATGGAAGACGATTTAGTAGGCACTAATAGTTATGAGCATTCGATTAAATTAAATACAGACTAACCTTTTATAAATAACTCATATCCAGTACCGATTCATTATAAAACGTTAGTTGATAGAGAAATTAAAAGGTTACTTAAACAAGGAATAATTGATCATTCAAGTAGTGAATATTGTTGTAGCCAGGTCTACAACCAATAATAAAAGTAGTCCGCATGGCAACAAAATTAGGTCGCATGAACCTCGAAAAGTCTTTCGAAAGATGACACAAATGTGTGACCGCCGAAATTGCGACCAGTCTTTCGAAAGACCGCAGAAATGCATCGCGAGAACATTGCGAAAAAGCCTATCAGCAAATTCCTAAACTTGATGATCAAACCAAGCGTAATATTGATTAATCAATATCACGCAATCGATCGATGCAATCGATCAGAATGCTGACTAGGCATCGATCAGACTATATAATTAAGACTATATAATCAGACTATATAATAAAGACGGTTACACAAGGCGTAATAGATAGAGTCGGGAATCAATCAAACATAACGTGTCGTTCGGAATCGTTATTATAATTATCGCGCAAGATATTACACGAGCACAGCGAAGTTCACGCGAGCCGTACTATCAACGTCTCAGGTGACATACTCGGTCGACGGCCGCCAGAGTAACGCGATACGCGCCCGCCGACGTCTAACCGTGTGTGAAAGAAATAAAATAAGTAATATTAAATCCAAGAAATTGTGCAATTGTTAAATAAACCAAATAACATAAAGAAAGTGTGTTAGTGATTTCAAGAAGATTTCCTTCCATTCGTTTGATCCTGCTCGGAGTCCCAACTCCTTAGGCTTAACGAACCCGACTATCTCAAAAAATTACCGTTGTAGCCCATCCGGGGTACAACAATATTTATGTAAAAGAAAGAATTTTATACAAAAATTTCCATCTACGAAAGTTTTTTTAATAATAAATTTCATATTGTACAAAAGATGTGATATGAAAAACTGGCGTTAACTTCTAATTTAATAAAATAAAAAGAGCTTTATATTGAAATATATTTTATTTTGTAGTTCATTTTTATTTGAAAAATCGTTTCATTATTTCTACAAAAAACATGATATCAAAAATTGGCATAAACTTTTAATTATATGAAGTAGAAAAGAAACTTTGCAAAGTGAAAAAAGATGTTATCAATCCAAAATTAATGTCAATTTGTAGTTGCCAAAAAAATTTTATTGAATTATTGTACTTGTGTTTATATAAAAATAAAATATAAAATAAAATCTGATATGTAAGAAAAAAAAAGGACAAATAGTATTTATTATTTAGCATATTTGAAACATTTTTTTATTTTATATATACTAGAAAAAACAATCAGTCATTATTTTTTAATAATCTTTTTTAAAAAAAATATACACATTTTTTGCTCTTTTTTCTTGGCCATTTTTTTTTATTAATTTGTGCATCATCAATATTTATCCATCCATTAGATGTTTCATCTCTACATATACTTGTATAATGACCATTTTCAATAGATGATCCATGATGAAAAATTCATTACCTTATAAAATTGTCCCCCTACTGATATTGTAGTTGTTGGTACTGCACACAAATTAATTTGATCTATTTTTATTAATTTACCATTTTGTTCTGAAAATAAATTGTAAATAAATGATAAGTATTTCTCGTGTTAATATTAATTCTTTTTTAAATATTGTATCTTTCCCTGTATAATTTTTACATAGGTCATGAGAACACATACCAAAAAAAGTAATATTTAATCATTAAGATCGTAACTGTCTTTCTTTAAATTAGTAATGGGAATTGAAATAAAAATATTATCATTAGTAATAACAATTGTATTATCACAAGTTTTGTACTATATAGTACCATATAGGAACGTATTTGATGTTTAACTAGATTTTTTTATATAATCATATATTTTTCACAGTTATGAGAAATTCAGATGCATTTTGTTTTATACAGCTAGAAAAATTACCTCCTAAATCTTGTCGTACTGTAAATATATTATTCAAATCAGATATTTCGTTTTCATATCGATTCATTAATATATCTAAAACAATTAATTTATCACACTAAAAAATTTGTTTTCTACTAACATTTAAATGCAAAAGACATTGCAAAACTGCATTTGCGTAAGATGAAACTTTATCCTTATTTTGGAACCCATGTATTACCCAAACAGTATTTTTTTGAACCGTTTCATGTGATGAACAGAAGAAATAACTTTTAGTAATGTCCATAAAGTACCTTTTATTTTAGTATATTTTTATTTTGAAATAGTAATCAATTTCGCTTCTGATATGTTATGTTATATGTTATTTATGTTGTTTTATGCTATATGTTATTAATTTATGTTTTATGTTATATGTTTTTTTATGTTATTTATGTTTAATTAATTTATGTTTAATGTAATAATTTGTTAATAATTGTTAATAAATGTTAATAATTTATTATAAAAATCTAATACATTTGTTGTCAATAATCTATTAATATAATAAAAATCTAATAATTTAATTTGTTGTAAAAATCGAATGTAATTTGTTGTAAAAATTTAATTCTATTTCTATTTCTATTTCTTATTCTATTTCTTCACTGTATTATATATTATTAAAATATATAGAAGCGGATAAAGGCGAAAGTCCTCCCTTAATTAATTAAATATTACAAAAACACGAATAGGACCATCATCTCTCTGGAGTACCGGTCGTGGGGATTCGAGAAAACACACATATATATATATATATATATATATATATATATATATATATATATATATATGTATAATATACATATATTATGTTGTAATATACGTATATATGTGTATCATTGTATTGTTGATGTGTTATTCTAAACGTTATTTGTTATAAATATCATCACATGCCTCGATCGAAGGAATAAGATGCCTGCCCGGTAAGCAGGAGATCCAGGTTCGATTCCTGGCTGAGGTGGTATTTTTTCGCAAAATAATTACGAGTTTTCACGACTGGTTTGTGGTCGGGCCCCACCGTGACGCACATCCTTCCTTCTTATTTGGGAAGGAATTCAATTTATGACATGTCTTGACATGAAAAATGGGTATTGGTAAATTCCGTTGGAGGCCGCATCTAGAAAATTTATCGCGTTTGTATATAATGGTGCCGTATATCAATTCTGTAGAGTACCTTTTAGCTTGAAAACCGCAGGTAGTGCATTTATGCACGCAGTAAGAAAGATGTTAGAAAATGCTTTTGACTCATTTATTACTATATTGATGATATATTAATAGCATCAAAGAATTTTCGAAAACATTTACAACGCCTGAACATGTTGCTAGGTAGATTGAATAAATACAATTTTAAATTGAACTTTGAAAAGGCCAAATTTTGTTGTACAGAGATTCTCTTTTTAGATATCGTTTTATCGAGAGACGGGATATTTTTATTTGATCGGGACGTCCCGATCCCGATCAAATAAAAATAATACAAAATTTTAACACCGCAAATAGGACACAGCTGCAACAATTTTTAGGCATATGTAATTTTTATAGAAGGTTTAATCTAAAATATGCAACATTAATAGAACCTTTTCAAGAATTATTAAGTAGTAAAAATAGTTGAAAATGGACAACAAAATGTCAAGAAGCATTTACAGAATTAAAAGAGGTATTTGTAAAAACAGTAATTCTCTACCATTATATACCCGATAGACCTTTCTTCTTGCAAATTGACACGAGTGATAATGGTATTTCAGGAGTATTGTATCAGATAGTGAGAACAACCAAAGAATTGTATCAATCGTTAGCAGATGTTTAACAAAATATGAGATAAATTATACGACAACAGAAAAAAAAATATTAGCGATCGTATATTCGGTAATTAAATTTAGGATGTATTTATTGAGACAGCATTTTCATGTCGTTACTGACCACAAAGCTTTAACCTTTTTTATATCCACATCGTACTATAACTCTCGAATGATGTGATAGAGTTTATTGCTACAACAGTATTCCTTTACTACACACTATTGTCAAGGAAAAGATAACGTAGTTGCTGATTTTTTTTATTAGAAACTTGTTAAACAATCAGTTAGTACCAAAGAATGATGAATGTACAATATTAAATTTACAGAAACAAATAATAAGATTAGGCAAAAATAATCAGAACATAACAATATACAATATACAATATTTGTGCAATATCTTTCCGAAGGCAAGTTTAAAAGGTGAAATTAAAAACATTAGAAATTTGCAACAAGGAGATAACGAAATAAAGACAATAATACAGAATATCAAAGAAAATAAAAAAGTAGTAAATTATTGTCTTAAAGACGGTGTATTATTTCAAAGGTCAAGGCTTGCAAATGTTTGAAGATTGATAATCCCCGATGAATTTGCGAAGAGGTTGATCACTGAAGTACACGCGAATTTAGGACATGTCGAGATTTATAAAATCATAAAATATCTTTATAAGCCATATTTCTGGAGAGGAATGCACAAAGATTACATTAGGAAAATAATAAAGCAATGTGACTTATGTCAAAGAACGAAACCTAATAACGTAGCAATGACAGGGGAATACTGTGCAATCACTTCATCTGCACCATGTCAATTAGTAACAGTTAACTTATATGGTCCTTTTCTGAAATCAAAAGCAATATCTGTTCGTTATCATGGATGCATTCTCAAAATACGTCGTGTCTAAGGAAATTTCTTAAAGATTATATTATAAAAAATGGAAAGCCTCAATCGATATTGAGTGACATAATACTCAGTTTATATCTAAAATTTGGAAGACAAAAATAGAGAAAATGGGCATAAAAGTAATATATTCGTCAATTTGACATTCGCAATCAAATCCAATCGAAAGGATAATGAGAAAGTTTGGAAGAGTATTGCGAGCATTTTGTTATAAAAAACATTCTGCATGGGTTAACCACATAAATAAAATTGAACAAATTTTTAACATTACAACGCATCATAGCACAAGATCTGTTCCGTACGCATTACATTATGGGGACGATCCTGTGCTCAAGATAGGACAAACCAAATGACAACTTAAAACTAGAATAAATGAACATATCCGTGACATTAAAAAACTTACCGTCTCCCCATCTATGGTTTCGATTCATAGAATGAATTTTAAACATGAGTTTGATTGGGATAATATCAGGATTCTAGACAAAGAACCGTCATGTAACAAAAGGATTGTCTCCGAAATGATTCACATTAAAAAACAGCCTCAGGGAATTAATAAACAAAGTAACACGAAATTGTTACCCGAGAGACTATTTTCCCATCCTCAACCTATCCCCGGCTTCCTAAGCATACTCCCTCCTTTTCACAAAATTCCTTAACGGAACATCTCGATCTTTCTCAGCGACGATAATTGTGTTTGACACATTCGTGAATTTCTTTCTGAGATTAACTATCCATGGCTCCGATCTGTCTTTACAATTTGACCATATGGACTGTCTCCAAGCTATCCGCATTGTTTTATCTAATTCAAAAATGTCGAGACTCTTTTAAGATCAATTCTATCTTCTATATTTTATCTTTCAAATACATTAGGTGGCAATACAATTTAGTCAATACATTGTCGTCAAAATTAGGTGAAGACTTGGGTCTCTCACTAATGACTTTCCACACTCTGGCATTATACGAGAGTAGTCTGAAAAGTATTGAGCCTTAACGTGAAGATGACGTTACTCGTCAAAACCATTCTAGTACTACAATAGTATATGCTTTGAAAGACTTTTATAAAAATTTCAATCATTTTGGATGCTCAGTTGTTGTTTGACAGTCGTTTGTATCAGTCGATGTCAGTGTTTTTATAAAAATGGAAAAAATTGAATATCGTGCCGTGATTAAATTCTTACATTTGAAAGGCAATACGCCTGCGCAAATTAAAATCGAGTTGGACGCTGTTTACGGGGATTCTGCTCCATCATTTGCAACCATAAAAAGATGGGCAGCTGAATTTAAACGTGGTCGTACCAGCTTGGCTGATGATGAGCGTTCGGGACGGCCAAAAAACTGCGACCACCGCTGATAACATCGAAAATGTTCACCAAATAGTACTGGACGACCGTCGAATCAAGGTTAGAGAGATAGCAGAGGCTATGGGCATATCGAAAGAACGCGTTTGTCATATATTGACCGAAGAATTGGATATGCGCAAGCTATCCGCGTATTGGGTGCCGCGCTTGCTCATTTTGGACCAAAAACGAATTCGAATGAACATTTCCAAGGCCCTGTTGGAGCGGTTTAAGCGAAACGAGTCAGATTTTTTGCGTCGATTCATAACTGTAGATGAAACTTGGATCCACCACTACATTCCAGAAACAAAAGAACAGTCAAAACAGTGGACTGCAAAGGGTGAACCTGCTCCGAAAAAGGTGAAGACGGTTCCATCAGCTGGGAAGGTAATGGCGACTATTTTTTGGGATAGTCACGGAATTGTGTGTATCGACTATCTTGAAAAAGGTAAAACAATAACGGGAGCGTATTACGCATCATTACTTGATAAGCTGAAGGCAGAAATTGCAAAAAAAACGGCCACATTTGAAAAAGAAGAAAGTGCTGTTTCATCAAGACAACGCACCTGCTCACACTTCGGCGGTCGCCATGGCCAAAATTTACGAACTGCACTTCGAATTTGTTGACCATCCACCGTATTCACCAGATCTTGCCTCCAGCGACTTTTTTCTGTTTCCTAAGCTTAAAATTTCGCTTGGAGGATAGAAGAGATTTTCATCGAACGAGGAGGTCATCGCATACGTAAACGCCTATTTTGCGGAGCAAGACGCCAACTACTATTTGGAGGGGTTAAAGAGATTAGAGTATCGATGGGAAAAGTGTATCGACTTAAAAGGAGATTATGTTGAAAAATAAAACTATATTTGACCGAAAAAATATAATACTTGTTTCTATGTTAGGCTCAAAAGACTTTTCAGACTATCCTCGTACATTGGGGACTGTCCGCGCTATCTAAACATGGAAAATATTCCGAGAACTAAAAAAGACCGAGATTGGTAGCGATCAGATTCGAAGCGATTACACATATTTCGGACCACAACAATACGCAATATGAGAGCATCTGGTATGATAAGATTACGTACTGGACACTACATTCGCGCGCACCAGCCGGTTAGTGCTGCACGATCATGCCTTTAATTTTAAGTTAATAGCCGTTTGTACTTGACATTCTTTGCACATATATTTTATGTCGCTAATTGTCTTTATTTCGTATCATCGCGCTGTATTACCGCATTGAAGAAGACCTAATATAAGGTCGAAATGACGTTTGTGTTTTTAATCTTTAATTTGTAATTTATTTTTATTTTTAATTTGAATTTGTTGTCATCAGTCACATACTGAAGTTTTGTTTTACCATCGACGAATCTATTCTTTTGTGTTCTTAGTCATTAATTGGTATGAACTATTTTTATTTTTATTTTTAATTTGAATTTATTCTTTTTGTTTACTTTTAATTATAATTTTATCCATGTATCTATTTTATCGCCGACAAATTATATACCATTTACACATTCAATTTATTTTGCTTTTATACTCCTGACTGCCCATTATGTTTACGTAAGAAGCGTCTGACCATTACTAATTTTATACTTGTCTTTTTTATGTTATGCTTTTTTATGTTATGCTTTTTTATGTTATGCTTTTTTATGTTATGCTTTTTTATGTTATGCTTTTTTATGTTATGCTTTTTTATTGTTTTTATTTTCTTTAACTTAAACTTTTTCAACAAACTACAGGAAAGACTGGTCTTAAACTTTTTTATTTTGCATTTTAACTTGTCTTTAACTTAAATTTGTAATTTTTTAATTTTGTTTTCTATTTTAATTTTTTTGATTTTCATTTTTTATTTTAATTTTTGTGTTTTAACTTTTTTAACTTTAATTTTTTTAATTAAATTAAAAGTACTATTATATGGATTTTATTTTTATAAATAGTTATATCAAAACTTTTATATAAGTAAAATATGTAACTTGAATAAGGTAATTCAATTTTTATAGCTTGACGCCTAAGTTATTGATATATCAAATTTTTTATACAAGTAATACGTGTTATTTGGATTTAATAGAATAACGCAATTTTTATACTAGAATTATAACTTGGTGTCAATTATTGATATCAATTCTTAATACAAAGATACGTACCACTTAGAATTTATTTTTTTAAAATAAAAGATATTGCTAGTTAAATTTTATTTTTTAATTACATTTTTTTCTTCAAGCGTGTCCCTATATCCTTGACACCCTTTTTTCCCTTTTTTTAAAGATAAGTTTATAAAGGGTATGTTTGTATGTTTGCACGATATCATGCATTTTATAGTTTTAAGCATTTTTTGTATTTGAGGTGCACCCCTATGCTTAAAACCTTTTATATAACGCATATAATTAATACTTTTTTATATAATAAATATTTCTTAAATATTAATGCGACATAATTCTTATGGACACAAGTTTATTAGTTATAGGATTATATCAATCTATAGGTAGAAATTCGTCCAGTATATAGAATGAATGTAATTTACAATCTACTGAAGAGGGAAAAGGGTTGGAGAGGGGAAAGTTTGTGAGATGAGGAGGGAAGGTCGTGACGTACTATTAACTAATTTCATAAAAGACACTTTTACTTATAAAAGATTCACAAATTAATAATCTTTCGTAGATTTTACACATTAATAAATGCAACAAAACAAACAAGTTTTATAAATATTTTATAAAATGTATTTTAATTTGAAGAAAAAATAATTCTTTTAAAAATAATTTTTTTAGTTTAAAAATAATTTTTTAAAATAATTTATTTACTAATATGCATTATGCAATGTGTGAGGAATGAAGCTTTTCGAAACTTGCAACACTTGCAACACTCGCGATGCAAGTAGTCTATGATTCTCCTGTATATAATATAACTTTATATATCAGATTCATATAAACATCATATCACACATTAAATTCAATTACATTATTGAAAGTCATATTCAAGATCTTTAAACTAGATTAAAGTTATAAAATTAATACCTAACTTCTCAAAATTATGTAAAGAATATACATCTATCAAAATATGTGCTATGGGCAAAACTGAAATTCAGCTTTTATAAAAACAAAGTGGATACTAATGACATAACTGTCCTACAATGTTTAAATAGGCTGCAACATTTTTTTCAGTGCCTATTCAAATAAAAATAAAAGAAAAATGGCAAGAAAGGCAATTTTCAGAGATAGCTCATTACAAATGTATTTCGCAGAACAATTAAAACTCGCTCAATATTTCGAACTAAAGATGTGTTGTAGCCCGAATTACTTCTTACATTATTTTTGCCACTTATCACATTATATCTTATCCTCACGATCATTCTCGAATTTCGGAATAGCCGGTGCTACGGAAACGCCGGCCTGCAAATCAGAGCGCAAACGAGGAATTTGCGAGAGCGCGCCGTTTTGACCATATATGCTTCGATTTAGTATTATAACGCGACACTACTAGAATACTATAAAAACGGCCGCTAAATCCCCCGAGAGCGGGCAGTCACAATACGTAACCGGGCAGTTGTACCTCGTCATGGCCAGTTGTTATCAGTAATAGCGAGATTCACACGAAACATTATCAAGAAGTCGTCATTATCAAGAAGTACCAATAAATCAGTTACTTAACAAAAGTGAGTAATAATATTTGACCAGAAGAACCTTCTACCTACGATCCTGCTCGGAGTTCTAACTCCTAAGGCTCGGCGAACCCGACTTTCCCTAATTACAATCTTGTAACCCAATCCGGGCTACAACATTTTGATGGCAGCGGTGGGATTGTCGACACTATTCCCACGATTCATACAATCTGAGAGGATAATCGCTAACCGAGCCAGCAGAAATCGAGGATAAGTCCTAGTAGACAAAACGGGCAAAAAGAGAAAAAAAACTTTTCTGGCAACTTTCATAAGATCTGCAGTATTAGCCTCAAGACTGCAGGCAGAAGAAAAAACTTCCTTGAATTACAAGACCTGTTGAAAACAAGCGGACGGAAAAGGCTCCGTTAGAAAATAACAAGCCTACAATCGAAAGAGTACGAAAAGAATAGCTGAGTGCCGACCTAGGACAACCCTACAGCTATCAGCGGCAGCAGAGCAGCGAGCCAGCATCGCCCAACGTACATCGACACCAGTCTACAAGGACAGATAGAGCAGCCAGCGAGCGCATATCAGTGACACCGGAGAAGGCATACGACAACACACGACACGAAGCAGCATGAAGCTAGCAGCGATACTGTGAAAAGTGAAAAAATCGTATCGCAATAAAAATAGTATAAGCAAGCAATAGCATTCATGTTGGATGGCGAAATAAATAGAAACCGATCCCTTAGAAATATATCGTGGTTATATAGCGAGCGAACACAAAGAGCGCGAAATCCTGTCATTCCCGTGCGTGTAGTCCGTACGCGATATCCGTGATAGAGTGCGTTGAAATTTAGAAACACGACACTCGGATGAGAGCCGGTGCTCCATCCACACATAGTTATTGAGCGAGTATTTCCGTCCAACGACGTAGACGAGAGCTTAATACCGGAATCAGTGGACGAACATAGACTGCATCCTAGAACGAAGAAAAGGACGTGAGCCAAAATTCAACGAAGAGAGTTCTCATTAACATCTTATGATGCGTTTTAAAAGAATATTACACGGAAGAATATTACACGGTTCCGCGCAACTTCGAGCATAGAAACATGGCAGAACGACAATTACGTACACCTCGTAGCGAGGAAACTCGGGAATCAGAAATAATCCGCGCAGAAATAGACGCGGAGATAAAACGTCTTAGAGCTTCGGCAGGCCCCTCACGCAGAAGGGTAGAGCAATCAAAATCAAACAATGAATCAATATTAGACGTGTTGCTAGAAGGAATCCGCGCGCTACAAGAACGAATGGATCGACTAGAAATTACGATTTTCGACCATAACGAAAACCGATTCGCACAAATGCATAATGAACAATCCCGTGACGAACCGTTAGACATAACCTACGAACATTCGAAGACATACGAAACCGACCCGAGACCGTAGCGGGATATCGATTAAAAGAAGCTCGCGATATGATTCCGGAATTCGATGGAACTCTCATAAGTTGCCGGAATTCTTGAGTGCCGCATCATATGCTATGAAAAATACAAATCCGATGGAAGAAGGAACGCTATTAGAAGCGATGCTATGCACTAAACTAAAAGGCAGAGCTATGACTGATTTTCAAACGCGAGATATATGCGACTTTGCTCAGTTGAAAAGAGAACTAGAAGTTTGCTATCTTAGCAAAAAAAGTACCACACACTTGCAACTAGAGTTCAATACGCTAAAGTAAAAAAACGGAGAATCGGCAAGAGCGTTCGGATTGCGTACGGACAACTAGCTATAGAGCTATACGTCCATGATAGAAGATCGAAATAACATAGAACGAGCGATCTTGGAAACCAGCAGCAGGCTTTATGCAATTTTCAACTCGGATTATTGGATGAAATAAAACTA
The DNA here is from genome assembly GCF_055798465.1 of Pogonomyrmex barbatus. Classification (NCBI taxonomy): domain Eukaryota; kingdom Metazoa; phylum Arthropoda; class Insecta; order Hymenoptera; family Formicidae; genus Pogonomyrmex; species Pogonomyrmex barbatus. The sequence continues at coordinate 24,473,574 of NW_028297116.1, read as the reverse complement.
TTGGTACGATCACAACATTATATAACTAGCTGCAAGACGCCATCGCTGGCGCAAGCGCGGAAGAGAAATTTAAAGGACCAATAGAAAATTTGGGCAAAAGCGAATACAGTACGCACACCCGCCCTCAAAAATAAATTACCGCAATGCCAAAGATGCAGAAAAATCGGACATATCGAATGAGATTGTCGAACTAGTACACGAACCGATTTTCTTTACCCAGAGCCGAAAAACCCATCGGTGTAAACGCGATGAAAAAATATTGCGTAAATTGTAAAAAGGCGGAGCACGATAAAAAGGAATGTTGGTCAAAACCCAATAGATCAGAGAGAAAACAAGTAAGACCGAGACAAGAGAAAGAAACAAGAGGACAAGTAAATACTACGGTAAGAGCAAAAGAAAACGAAACACAAAGAAGACGCAGAATTATCATTCAGTAGCGAAGTAGAAGAAGAGAAAAGTAGGAAGATAAGGACAACGCAAGCCGTGCGAGAGCATCAAATAGCTCAGATAACCAGCAAGGCAACGTTACTCTAGATCTGGTAATCTTGCCAATAAAGGAAATGAAAAAAGGAAAAATTAATTTCTTATTGGATACGGGTGCTACCCTAACACTTGTTAAAGTGGGAAACTTAAAAGGGAATACGCCAGTACGAGAGGAACAAATAACTCTCTCACTGGCGTAACAGGACACAAAGTCCACACTCTCGACAAGATTCGAGCTATGATCATCCTCGGAAAAGAGGAAATAAGATACACCATGTATATGGTAAAAGATGACTTCCCAGTTGCTTACGAAGGAATTCTCAGCATAGATTTCTTAAAGAAACACCGAGCAAAATGCAATCATGCAAATATTGCGAATAGGCAGCGTAAATCTAAAATTGCATCCTCACCAGAAATATATTCTAACGCCTCGCAGTGAAACTATTGTGCAAGCTATTACTAGTCAAAATCAGATTGGAAATGTATAATGAAACCTGAAGAAACGGAACCAGGAATATTTATTGGTAGTTGCCTAGTAGAACCCGATGATTATCTGCCCTATAAGTATAATTAATACAACTATCGAAACTATTTAATTTCGTTGCCGAGTGTAACGTTAGACGCCGTGCAGCTGGGTGACGTTGCTCACGTTACACGAGAGCAACGGCCGTACTGTACAATCACGGCAGGAATACTTACAAAAATTGCTACGAACAGAACATCTAAATCACGAGGAAAAGAAAGCATTAATGCAGGTATCCTCTGATTTCTGCGACAAATGATATAATTTGAGTTAGCAATGTGGAAACAAATTTTTTGTGTTTTAATTAAAGCTAGTACCATTTGGGTTAGAATAGGAAGACTTTTCAATGAATACAAAGATCACAAAAATATTAGCACTTAGATTTTATTTTTTAGTTTAATGAACTAGAATTAAGTTAGATATAGCAATTTCGTAACATAACTTTTTTTAAAGAATTAAAATTACTACCACATGGGTTGGAGTAAAAAGATTTTCCAATGAAGATACAAAGATACGTACCACTTAGATTCTATTTCTTTAAAAAAAAAAACATATTGTCAATTAGATTCTATTTTTTAACTTGATACAATAGTTTCTTTTTTTTTCAAACGTCCAATTTACTTGACACCCTTTTTTACCTTTTTTTAAAAGATAATTTTATAGTGATAATAAAGTCGGTAGAATAATAGAATGTTCCCAGAAATTCATTTAAAGAAAGAAATGAAAAGTATTAGCAAATTGCAACGAGAGGATAAATGTAATAATAGAGAAAAATAAAAATAATAATGATGTTGTTGATAACTGTTGTTTGAATTGTCAGATCATATTATTTCAAAAAACTAAAGATTCGAATTTTGAATAATTAGAGACTAGTCGCACTATCAATAATAACAAAGAAATTAATACAGCAAATACATTATGAACTGGGACATATAGGTGTTTATAAAATTCTAAAATATATAGATAAATAATATGTATTTTTGGAAAAGAATGCATGAAGATGTTAAAAAATAATTGAAGAATGTGATCTTTGTCAAAGAGTTAAACCTGCAGCAATGTTGCAATGTTGGAATAATATCGAGCGATAATACCTTTGATGCCGCGAGAATTAATAACAGTAAATTTATATGATCCTCTTCCAGTGTTTATAGCAAGTATGCAATATTTGTTTGTGATGGACGCACTAAGTATGTGTCATTATATCCAATAAAAAAAGCAATAGCATGTGCGTGCGTCACTAAAGTAATAATAGTAATAAGTCATTGCATTCTAAATATCGGAAGACAAGCAATTTTAAGTGACTCAATTCACCTCGAGAATATGGAAAGAAAAATTAGAGACTGGACATAAAAATAATTTATTCTATTCGTCGATACGTCATCCTCAGTCCAATCCCATAGAGAGAGTAATGAAAGAGCTGGGAAGACTGTTAAGAACATTGTGTTCTAAAAAGCATACGACATGGGCGAAATCTATTAATCAAATCAAGCGAATTTTAAACATAATCACTCATCATAACACGGGATTCACTCTATATGAATTGTAATTTAACAAAAATCCTGACTGCGAAATAAAAAAAATCATTCAAATCCGAATTCTCATGTGTTACCTCTCAATACGAAATTGTATTTAGGAAAAATAAATTTAGAAAGAAGGAGTATCGCCTAAAAATATAAATAAAATAAAATTAGAATTAGGAGATCAAGTGTTGTTGAGGGTACCACATATTTTAAGCGCGATTGACAAATGTATTAAAAAATTGTTTTATTTATACGAAGAATCATACATAATTGTTAAAATTATCAGCAATAATGCGTATCAATTGCGAATGCGACAATTATACAAAAATAAAAGGACATATAAAATAATAGGACAAATTTAAAGAAATATTGTAAGCCTAAAAGAGTAAAATTGTGATATAATTATTGTGTGATATAATTATTATATATATAAAAACTTATAAATAGTAAGCAATATATTAAAGGCAGAATTTAACGATACGAAATGCAGAAATATAACATGACGATGTAAAATAAATAGGCAGTGAATGACGCGCAATATAAAGCAAGATTAAGTTAGTTTTTATTCGATGTTATCATCGTCAAATAAAAAAGGGGAGGAGACCTATAACGGAAATTAAATATAAACTAAATATGTAAAGCAGAGTAATATGTTCACGTTATTAACATGATATGTTAAGTATGGTAACAGAAATTTCAAATGTATTTTCGTGTGGCTAATCACGAGAGGGGATGTCGCGGAGAGGAATATAGGGAGTCGACGATCGTCGGAAGCAAGAGAGTCATGAGAATTAGCGAGAGGCAATCAATTCCAAGTAGAAATTGGAGAGAGAATATTATCATGGTTAGTAAGTTAATTCATTGGGCTTATATACGACTTTCTGTTCAATCAGAGCAACTGTGCTTTGCGGAGTTAACATTGAAGCGATTCTTTGTTAATCTAAATTCGTTCAATTTATTTGAGATCTGCTATTTCTGCAACTTTTATCTTCGAATCTCGCCCGACCTCGCATCATTACCCTAACTCTACCCGTTACAATACATATGCGCGCGTATATGTATATGTGTATATATGTGTATATATGTCAAATAATTCTAAAAAAAATTGATACATGTACGCGCACGCGCGCACTACACACACACACACACACACACACACACACACACACACACACACACACACACACACACACACACGCACGCACGCACGCACGCACGCACGCACGCACGCACGCACGCACGCACGCACGCACGCACGCACGCACACACACACACATTTTCATAAGAAAAGAAAAACAGCGGTAAATAGGAATATATTTGAAAAATTTTTAATCGTTCAAAACGTATATATTTATCCAAAATCATTATTAAAGATTATTAAAGGTACATAAAATGGTTCATATTGTGTTCATATTAAGGCTGCGTTGCGATATTCACTGCAAGTACTGAAAATCTATAATATACGTGACCTAAACTATATATATTTTCAGTATTGACAGTAAATATCGGAACACAGCCTAAGTTATCTGAAATAATCCAGAATTATGTGATATGAGATAAAAAGCCACTGTTTTAATATTTGATCTCTTATGAGCGATTTAGCACGTGACCTTGAGCAATCTATCATTAAGATACCATTGTAAATCGTTAAGCCGCTTATCGAGCATCACAAGATATTGATAAGAATAGTAGTTGATGAACAGATAAATATTAGCCACTTCTGAAATCGTTCATAAACTCTAAAATTTTACAAAATTACAAGCAAAACTAGTATTATCATAAAGGACAAGTAGTTTTTGCAAAAATATATATTCATGCATATATATATATATATATATACACAGGGTGTTCCCGAATAACATGTACAAGCGAGCGGGAGGTAATCCCTTATGAAAAAATAAAAAAAATATAAAGAATAAAATACTTTCGACTAGTTTTTGAGATAATCAAATTTGGAAATTCATTCCATATTATACGCGCTTACGGCTAAGATATGATTCATCTACAGTAACGCATAATGTCTGTGTTTGTAAACAATGTTTTACAACTTTTGGTATGTTAGTCGAATCGGTTCATCGTGAACACTTAGTTTTCGTTAATTTGCCACGACGATGACTTATGAATCGGGAATACGTTGATATAATCTGAACTATGGGTCACAGAAATTTATCTGCTACCGTTTGTTATTATAGAGAATGATATCCTAATCATAGAGTTCTGGAACGGAGAATGATACAAAGAATAGAAAGAAATCTTTTGGAAAATGCAAAGAAAATCAAATTTTAGCCGTTAGTATGTATAACACAAAACGAATATCCAAACTTGATTATCTCGAAAACTAAGCCGAAAACGAAAAAAATTTTATTCTTTATATTTTTCTTATTTTTTCAAAAGGAATCACTTCTCGCTCGCTTGTACATGTATTCGGGAACAACCTACACACACACACACACACACACACACACACACACACACACACACACACACACACACACACACACATTCTGTTATTTAATATAAAAAGAAATATTTCTTCTAAACAAGAATAATATTTTAAAAAACTTTTTTCTTTTTTTCTCTCTCAATAACGTGATGTTTCTTCCTAATTTGTTCATGAGAGTTGAAACAATCTGTTTAGAACATTGAAGTACTAAAATTAAGATCTTCTTTTAATAACTATCTGTTAGGATTAATACTGCAATTAATATTAAAATACTTGCAGTTGTAATTAGCAACTAATTAATAATTAGGATATATACAATAATTATTTTTCCTATATTTTAACATTATATATTATGATATAATAAATGGAAGAAAATAATAAAAGTACGGATTCATAGAAACAAAATGTGCATATAGCTCAAAATAACTATTTTTATAAATATTGCATTTGATTAATTCTTTGAAATATTTAAAAAATTTAGATTTAATTTGTGAAACTTTTCCTAAGACAATTTTTATAGCAATCTATTAATGAATAAAAAATTTTATATTGTATAAAATTATACATAAAAATAAATATATGTCCAATATTATCCGTACTGCTCGTGATATTTTCATCATGAATTTTAGCTTTGTTATAATATAAGATTATAAAGAGATTTATATATTTCCCAGATGAAATTATATGGAAAAGTCAAATATGTTTTGTTCGCTTTACCTGGAAGAATACGGATTCTTTGTCACTTGTACGATCATTGATGTTGTCGGTGTAATCGGTGCTATCAACTTTTGTTCTTCTCCGCAACCTAGCGATAGAGATTTGTCCATCCTTAACACGTTGCCATTTATTCTATTCATGACTCACTTATACAATGCTCATTTCAATATTGAATTTTTTAATAGCAGATTATATACGAATATTTGTTTACAGTATTTAAAACACTTTAAACACTTTTCAGCATTCAATATTCGTTTTCATATTAAATATCTTTATTTTATAAAAATCTCGAGTTTTTCTAGAAATCCAACTTTTCATTCTCGATTGTTATTTTTCCAATCAATTTTCTAATTTTCCAAAATTTATTTTATATATTTCCTTTTATCGGACTTTTGATTTTTACAAAAATGTTCAATATAATTTACAGAAATCTATTTTTATTCCTGATCGTTATTGCGAGGTCTCACCTTGCTTAAAAATCTCTTTTAATTAGTCTTCTATTTTATAATATGTAAAATATTGTTGATAAATAAATGTTTAGCACTTGTGCACTTTTCTTCTTGAATTTTATTCATATATTTATAGTTTTTTTGAAATTACAAGAATTTTTAAAATATATTAGAAATTTTTTTCTGTAATCAGTCGTCTAATTTATAAATACTCATACAAAAGTGATAATTAAATCTCAACATTTTTAAATTAAATTTCTTCTTTTCACAGAAATATGCGTTTAAAATTCTTTAGTATTTGTTCTTCACTTTCGTCATTCGTGATTCTTTATTTTAATTATAAAGTTCTTTTTCTAATGAGTCTTCTAATTTATGATGCAATTATTGTTAATTAAATCTTCTGAGATGATTTTTGATCAGTTGGAAACGCGCGTTTCAATCAACGACGAATATGGTATTGGAAGATCTACTGCTGTAAGATAAACTGCAAGTTGATCATTTACGACATCTTATATATGTGTGTGTGTGTGTGTGTGTGTATGTGTGTGTGTGTGTGTGTGTGTGTGTGTGTGTGTGTGTGTGTGTGTGTGTGTGTGTGTGTATGTATGTGTATGTATGTGTGTAACACTATTTATCAGTCGCTAACAAAACATTGTTTGTTCTTCTTATTCTTGCACAGAAAAAGTGATCACTTGTATTTTACTCACTCGCGCATGATGAACAGATTATTTTATTTGATCATTTTTGTTTTCGACAAATCTACGGCGATCACCAAAATTACGATATAATAACGTAATATAAATTAATAAATAATAAATTATAATCATTTATTTTATGCACTCGAAATAAAAGATTATGATAATAAATTCATATTTAAAAAATTTGAATTATATGAAACATTCTTTTAAACATTCTTTTAATAATTAAATGTAT